>NW_010286112.1:0-4019 GCF_000690775.1 Eurypyga helias
GTTTTTTTTAGGATACTGATTGAAAATGAGTTCTATGAACAATTTTCCCCTCATTCTCAACTCAGAACTGAGAGTGTGGTAGGGCATGAGATGGCTTTCAGACATGGTGAACTGTTTTTAACCCTTACAGAGGATCAGAGCAATATCTGTAGAGTTCCATTCAAGACTAAGCCAACGTGCCTGTAGGGCACACAGTTTCCCCTCTAACAACTGCTGCGTAATTTCTAGTTGATGGAAAGTTCTTGGAGGCTTAAGCATGTTTTTTTACCTGGAAGCTCACCTAGAGAGCGCTGGTCACTGGAAAATAGTTCTTCACAGATGCTGCTTTACTAGGTCCCACATCAGCCGAACAACAGTCAGCGGAGTAACTGCTGGTTTCTCTGTGCTGCTGTGTCCTGCTTTAGTAAGGGCTGCTCTGAAGGAACAGAGCCTTCTGACAGTTTAAACCAGTTGCTGGTAAATCCAGAGCAAAACCAGTTCTGCTGTCCAAAAGATGACATTGCAAAGGTCCTTGGAGAAAGCTGTTAAAAACTAAGGGAAAACATTGTATGCCTGGCTCTGTTGGCAGGCAGCATGAATTGCTCCTTGCCTTACATCTGCCAAGGCTGGAGCAGGGACACTCACAGCTGCTGTGTTTTTCCTGCTTCTGAACAATGCTGTGTCTCGAGGTTGTGCTCGTGAGAGGAGGTGTAGGCTTGGAAACTGGTGCTGCCTTCCCTCAGTGTAATGCGTCCTTGGTGGTTAGTCAGGTTAAAGGAGGGTTTCCGTGACTCAGACAGGAAGGAGTTGAACACAGCTTTGGATAGACTGTCAGCTGCCGAATCCTGTTTTGGAAATGCTGATACTGCTTAGTATGACCAGGTGTGATGATTACTTGCTTCTGAAATGGACAGGAGCAGCTCGTGATTGCTTTGGTGGTTGGCTGAGCTCTGAACAAGATGTTAATCTGCTGTGACACAGAAAATCTGCTGTTTCCTGTTGAGCTGTGCAACGTTCACATCCCAGAATTAGTTTGTCTCCATTTTCAATTTACTTTATACGGAAGAAAAGAAACTAGATGCATGTAGCATGTTGACTCTTGGGAGTTAAACTCAGTAAGACGTGGCACGGGCAAGACAGTAGCATTTACTTGTGAAGGGCTGATGGGGACCAGGGCAGGACGGGAGCTGGTTTGTCCTCTGGCTACTTCCAAGCAGCAGAATTTCCCTGGGAATTAAATGTGTTTATACTGGCAAGATTTGGGTAAACTGTTGACTGACGGAGCCTCTCACGAGGCTCTTTTCCCACTGCCACCCCTTCATACACAAACCCTGTCCCCACGATCTCTGTGTGCTGGTGCCATCACTAGCTTCTCCCCTTGAACCACAGCGTTCATCTGCCCCGCCCCGCACCCTCTGCTTTTTCACCCCGTTCCCTGCCGTCCGGTAACACCGTGTCCCTTACGCGCTCCGCAGCACTGAGTCCCGCACAAGGAGAAACCCTGCTTTTCTGCTGGGGGTTTGTACGGGTGTTATGATTTATGTCTCGGGTGTGTTGGTTAGGGAAGTGCGCTAGTAACTTGGTAGAAGGGATCTATGTACAGAAGTAGGTACTCATGCAGGTGCTAGTGTAGGTTGGGGCTTGTCAGGCTTTTTCTTTCGTGAATCTCCAGCTTGTTTATTAAAAATTGAAAAATATCTGCCTGACGTGCTTGCTGCAAATTAACTCTTTTTTTTCCTTTCCTCTCCCAACCCTAGAATCTGTCTCTTTGTACAGCAGCTCTAATGTACATCCTGAGCAGAGACCGTTTGAACATGGATTTGGACAGAGCTAGTCTCGATCTGATGATACGGCTTTTGGAGCTGGAACAAGATGCTTCTTCTGCCAAGCTGCTGAACGAGAAAGACATGAACAAAATCAAGGAAAAAATTCGGAGACTGTGTGAAACTGTTCACAACAAACATCTTGATCTTGAAAACATCACGGTGGGTATCATGCTTTTACTGGAGAGCCTTGGCAGGAGCGCAGCACTTGATAAAACGGAACTTGTAAGCATCATGCTTTAGCGCGTCCCCCAGCTGAGGAGTCATGACATCTTGTCTGTCTCCTGTGTGTATATAGAAGTATTTTCTTCTTTAAATTTGAAATTTCCTTTCTAGAAGGCTCTTAGGATGATAGTCTTCAGCTGCCTGATTCACCATTCTCTCCAGCTAAGGGCAGCTAGTTGGAGGGAGCAATCAAAAGCAAGTCATGCTGTAAACAACCCTGTGTTTTAAAGACAGCATTTAGGTTATTTGACTCTGTTTCTCTGCCTAAATTTTGTATGGGCACTCGCAAACAATATCCTTGCATGGAAATAGGAGCATTATGTGTTAAAGTGAATACGTGGTACAGGTTCTTCCTGTAGAAAAAACCCAAATATGTCCTAAAGAAACGGATTTCTCCCTGCCCCAAGTGTGGTGGCAGATCTGTCGATTGCCGTAAATGCGGGTGAATTTTCTTCCTTCCTCTCCCAAACGTACCTGTTCTTTATGAATGTATCATCAGCTGCAGCAGAGTGAACTGGGTTTGTTTAAGGATAAATCTGGCTGTGGTTTGGTGCTAGAGCATCAGGCTAGCCTGAAACATGAAGGGTAAGTTGCAAGTCATCTTCAAGGAGTGTATTTAAAAGGCAGATTGAGTGGTCAGAGGTGGCAACAGTCAGTAACGTGGTTTTGCTTTCACCATGTTTCAGTGTAACGGATGTTAGTATAAACTGAACTTTTTATCATCTTTTATCACATTATTTTAGTATCTTCAAGATTCTTAGTAGGGTTTTGCCGTTTTCATGTAACACTTGTACCTGATGGGAGAAGCTTTGGATTTATTTTTTTATCAAGTGAGCTTTTTCAGAGCTTTACCTCTGCAAGTCACGTTTAAACTCCTGCCAGTCACCTGAAGTTAGGGTCCTGTTCCATCCCAGGTTATATAAAAGATAATGTGCGTTGTTGAGCTGGCACTTCTTTTGTCGTTTTTGTAACTTTTTTGGTCAGTTTAGGCAGGGTTGGGTTGGGTGTTTTTCCCAAAATTCTGGCTGTGGAACAGATAGCTGCATTGGGATGAAAAGTCAGTATTGGGCAGCAGTAGAAAGAGTGGAATTTTGGGGGAGGAAGGTAGTATTGATGGTGTACTTCTCGGCCTTGGTAATCAGTCTGTGGTGGTGAAGGAGAATTGTGGGCGTTGTAGTTTTAGGCTTGTTTTCTACAAACCTATGAAACATGCAGGCAGGGGGCTCCTCTTTGTTTTCTGGCCTATGAAATCTGCAAAGGAAGAAGGAATTTGAGTTTATTTTCTCTGGTTTTGGCCTCCTCTGAATTCACATGGTACAGTCTGAAGATACCAGCACAAGCTGCAGTCTGTTCTCTAGGTGGCGGTCGGCTCGGGCTGGGTATAATCAGTGTCTTGGTTTGGCACTGGCGGCAGCTCACGTACCTCAGGCTGTCGGTGCCAGGGTCTCTTTTGCCCCGTAAACTGTACGTCAGCTCTTTGTGAAGCATCGAACAGCTGGTGCAGGTTCCTCACTGCTAAAGCAGCCAGCCCCACAGCCCGCTGGCTCCTAGTTGCGCTTTTCTCATACTCGTAATGTGGGCTAGCCTGGTGGGTGGGCTTTTGTGAACTGTAACTCTGCTCCCCTGTTCTCTTAGGCACGGGTTTTAAAGGGAGAGGATGTGCTAAAAGGGACTCTGTCTTGTGCAGAAGTTGTCCATGAGGGAAGAGTAATACTGCCACAGGCCATCAGTTTCAGCTGGTGTGGGGGTTTTCTCTCAGTCATATCTTCCTTAAAATTACGTCGAGCTGCTGTTGTAAATGTGTTGAATGCTGTAGTACCTCACGGATGGAAACTGGTTCCCTCCCAGCTGCACCATCTAGAAGCAGAGACTGTATGGTGTTTAGAGGATATATGCGAGCCAAATGAGATGATTAGGGTCTCTTCCAATTTTGGATAGTAGTGAGGGTAGGGTGAAACGATAATGAACTTTGTACATTATTGAACGGGTACA
>NW_010286113.1:0-4365 GCF_000690775.1 Eurypyga helias
ACTTGTGAGTGTCCAGTTGGCGAAGTCAAGGTACAGAATATCCACTGGACCTGAAAGTGTCTTTTTTTTTTTCACATGTTCCTTGATCTGATCCTCCTTCATGCAAGGTAAGCCTTCCTTGCTCCAGAGTTTTTGTCTGGTTTCAGCAGTCTGGGGCTCCTGAAGGCAAAATTTAATAGTAAAAACCAAAGTGAAGCGGGCATTAAGTATCAGCCTTTTTCATGTTCTTCTTCACTACTGTGATCTTTGATTGAATTCATGCTGGCTAGGATGGAGCATTTTTAAACTTGGAGGGCATGATCTTTGAAAAACGGGTAGCTCTCCTGGGCATCTCATCTCTCTAGGACCATATCCCCTAGGATTCTTTCAAGCATATCCCTAAAATCCTGAAGTCTGCTATCCTGAATTCTAAGTCTGTTAACCTACTGCTTGCCTTGTTATCCTCTCTCAGGATGCTGAAAGTCATGCTCTGATTGTCACTACAGTTAAGGTTGTCCCTGACCTTCACATCCCCCATAAGTTTTTCTTTGTTATATGCATGAGGTGCAGCAGATCATCTCCCATCAGCAGCTCGTCAGTCACCTGTGTTGGAAGGTTGTCATCAGTGCATTCCAAAACCTCACATTTCTTGTGTCCCGTTGTGCTGACCCTCCAGCTGGTATTGGGGTGGTTTAAGTTCCTCACCTCAGTCATGTCACATAAACGTGAAGATTCATCTTCTTATCTGAAGGCCTACTTGTTCCTGACCCGGCAGCCTGTAGCAGGCCCCCACAACACTGTCTGTGTTGGTCTGCTTGGTAATCATAGCTCATAAGCACTCAGATGTCTCATTATCTGCTCATACGTAATGTTACAGACATTCTCACAACTCTCCGCCTTCAAAGGCAACTTTCTCTTCTCACCACCCCAGCCTCTCGTTCCTAAAGAGCCTATGTCTGTGAAGCAGCACTCCAGGCATGTGAGCTCTCCCACCACATCTCCATAAACCTGACAAAACTGTAGCACTTCAGCTCCCATGCTACAAACAGACATTTCAGGGAGACACCCAGACATGCTAGTTTCCCATAAAAGACATGAGAAGCTTTCCCCATTATTCTGTCCTGCTGGCACTTCCTTATTTGTGTGCATATGGTTGAATTACACCCTATACAGACCTGGTTTTAGGTGTCCTGTTTAAATTCCTCTGCACCCTCTGCTTGCCAAGCCAGTGCACCATTGCTTCAGCTTGATTGTGGGTCATGCTCCTCCTTTGTCGTATCTGCTTAACATGTCCCATGTGTAAATCTACCTCCAAGCTCAATGGAGATCAGAGTGTATGCAAGAAAGACTCTGGCTCATGGGAACAGGAGGTTATAGGAAATAAAAGAGCCAAATTATTTAGCAATCATAATTATTCAGAAGTTGGGTTAATTGGGTTAATATTCTCAATGAAAGCAAGTGCTCTTTTTGAAGATGTGACATCTTCCTCTTTCTGTCATTACTCCCTCACTACACTCTCTATGGGCTGGCATAGAAATTCAGCTGCCCTTCCATTTACCTGTTAAATGTCTGGCATTTTCCTCTGCTGAACTCCCTACCTGCTGTGTGCCTGGTGTTGTCTCCTGCTGTCTACTCCACCTGTCCACTTTACTCTTTTATTTCCTCCTTAAATGTTAACATGGCACAGATGGACTCTTACTGCCTGTGACTTTCTAATGGAGTTGTTGAATGTTAATGATACTTTGGAATGTAAAAAGAAAAAGAGATGGACAGCCACTATAACACCAAAGAAAATAAAAGTATGCATCCAATGTATCCATCTGTCTGTATGCAACACAATGAAATAGCTCACTGGAATGTTTATTGTTGCAATATAGAAGCATTGAGAGTCTTCAGCCAACATAGAGTTCCCTGTAGACACTGAAAAAAATTATTATTTTTTCATTCCCGAGAGTGAATATAAATTTGCCACACAAACAAATCCATATCAGAAAAATGAAGGTGGAAAGTAAAGTTTCTTCAGGTGTAAAAGAAGTCTGTTCATTTTCTTCGAAGTTCCTAACTTCTCTTAGAAGGAAAGTAGCCAAAGCACGAACAGACATTCCCAAATTTTTACTCCTTTGGAGGACTCTGTCTTTTTCATGTTATTGTTCATTCAGAGAGCAGATGCAGTTGCTGGCATACTCGCAAATGCCTCATCTCTCTTGATGTGTCCCTGTTCTTGCTTAATAAAAAACTTCTGTCTGGTTCAGGACCACCTCCTGTCTCCTTTTCTTTCCTCGTCTGAAACTGCCGTATGCCAAAGGGGGCCAAGAGGCATCCACGAGGATATTTCAGGTAGTTGGATGGATAAAGTCCAGTTCACAACCATAAGATCCCTCTGAGACAATGCATCTGCTACCCTGAATGAGCTGCTACTAGAAGGTCAGTTCTACACTCCAACTTTAAACAATCTAGAAAATTAAAGATCTGAAAAAAATTACTTTTCTCATTATGCTAAAGTGGCTGAGGAGTCTCACCTCGTGGTTGTATAACAAAATATAACTGAGTGTGTGAAAGCAGACTGACATTCCAGATTTATTCCCAGTATCATATATTTATCTTCATTCTTTTGAACAGAATCTGAGCACCTTGGCATGGCCAATATACCTGTACCTTCATCTCACCAAACAATTTGATGATATAGATACAGGAAACTGGAACATATCTGCTAGGGAGTTGAAAAAGAAGAGAATGAAGAATGCAGTAGTGTCAATACAAAGCATTTCATCAGGCTGAATTAAAAATCATGTAATTTAAAAATAAAATTACTGATTTCTGACCTTTTATTTTTGCTAGGTCATGTTTGAGATGTGACACTTCTCCCTCCCTCGCCCTCCCACTCCCTCCCTTCCATTCCTGCCTACCTCCCTTCTCACTTCTCTTTGTTTCTGAAAATTTAAGAAAGAGTACAGTATGGTGCTACCCTACATCTTTCAGGAATTTATTAGTGCCCTGCTTTGCTCTAATATTTCTGTACAAATTCAGGTAAATTGTTTCAGGTTAGTTTTGTTGTTTTTTTTTTTATCTACAAAATGTGAACAATGTATAGACAGCTGTTATAGAAGCATTGTAGAAATTCATAAATTCAATAAATAAATGTAGCTCAACTGAAAAAAAGAGGGCTGAAAATAATGCCTCAAATTAACAGTCAAGCTCTGTTTAATACAGCTGTGTCATTCAGCCCTGCTTATAAATACACTATTTCAGATCTTGAAATAATTTTTTACCCACTGCTTCTATCAAAAGGTCATTCTGCAGCTTCAAAACTCAGAAAACTAGCATCTATATTTTAATTTTAAGCTGAAATTGAATTTTCTTAAATATGTTTTTATGTTATCTATTAGTTTACTTTCTTTAAATTCCATTCTCCTATTTCCCATAATTTATCATTTGATTTATAGACTGAATTTATATCCCCTTCTCAGATTTCAAATTGTTCAGCCAAATTCTTTTAGTGTAAAACTCCTTTTCTCTCTCTTTTTTTTTCAACCTATTTCTCACAATTTTTCTGAACTTTTCTTGAAACAGGGTAACTAGCATAGGATTCCAACATCCAAATAAAACTAGTCAAGCACATAGTACTTAAAATCTTTTGCCTGACAAATAGAAGCTTAAAATTACATTAATCTCTTTCACAGATGCATCACACTGGATATTCATAGATATTTTATGATCTTTTAATATATTAAGTCTTCCCCTTTTTCTGTCATTTCTAATTGATAGCCTCCCATCATATAGAATAATTATCAGTTCTAATCCCCAAGTACATTTTGTAGCTCTAAATTTCACAGTACTTTCCATTTAGTTCTCTTGACTTGTTTTTTATCACAGTCCTTCCTTCATGTTGATGGTACCTCAAATTTTGCTTCATCAGAAAAGGCAAGGGACATTTATCCCACTTAACTTGAGTCATCCAAGAATCAAGCGTATGTCTTAGCCACTCTTACTATTAAACACAGGCTTAAAATTATATTAAAAGGCATATGTGCAGTATACACAACAAGTAGTCCAAAACCTGGGAGTGAAGGTGACCAACATGAATATAAATAACTGCTCTTCAACCCTTCATTGACTGTAAAGATGAAGCCTAAGTGATTACTACAAATTTGCAAATGACTTTGAATTTTTGATGGGAAATAAATAGAATTTTAATCTCTATTATCAATCTGACACTTTTGATGTAAAACCATAAATATAAATACTGTTAATATTAGGCAACAGGCTGGTCCTTGAGTAACCAGTTAAATATGAGTTCCCTTACAATACAGCTTTTGTTGCCTTCCTTTACTGTGGTTACCTTTCCAGTGAAGATTATACTATTAGAATCCTAGAATCTTTTAGGTT
>NW_010286114.1:0-3667 GCF_000690775.1 Eurypyga helias
TTTTTTTTTTCCCCTCGGAAGTGAGGCATTTTGTTTCATCATTCTCAGATGAAATATTTTGATGTTCATTTTTGAAACAACCAAGTTATGTGTCTTCTGATTCATATTTTTAATTGCCATTAATGATTTCTTTCTGAAAGAACACTGAGATCTTGACTATTTTATTTTCTCCAAGGATGTCTTCATTCATGGCTAAGTCTGTTAGGAATCTGCTTAAATTGCACAGGTCTGCCTACTGTGATGCAGCGCTGAAACCTCTGTTATTCTGATCTACCACATACTTATTTATTGTGCAGGAAATCTGTTAGTAACTTAATACTCGGAGCCATCCTTTGTCTCTATGCTAATTCACTTTCTGGCTATTTAATGGTCACAGTGAGGGTCAGTTTTAATTGATTTTACATAGACTGGAAACAACACTGACACCTTCGTTTCATTTTCCATAAACCACTATAAGGGAGGTGGAGGTCTAATGGTGAATACATATTTGGAGGGGTGCATGCTTTTCTTATTTAGAGGTACACTAATAGAAGAAAAATAAAACTTGGGCCCCAGAACAGTAACTGCACATAAAAGCATGAAGAAATCAAATAAAAATACTATTTATATCCCAATATCGGTACTTCTTCCATTCTTCTGTCAGACACAGGCATCACTATCTCCTGGTGATCTCACATTGCTCTCAAGGAGGCTTTCTATTAGGTATTTTTCCTATCAATTCTGTCAGACAGAAATTAATATCATTTTATAACTCTCTAATTTAACTCTTCTTTGCCAAGAAAGCTCCAGAGTTAGATCTGGGACTAACAATGTCTGTGGAAGTAACCCTCAGGTGCTGGGTAGCACTGCTAGTGCTAGTATCTTTAGTATCTTTAGTATCTTTATCTTGCTAGTGTGCTGAAGCATCTCTTGTTTTGAAGAATTTTATATTCTCCGTGTATTCCACAGACATAGAAGGCATGCCAAGAACCTGTTTATCTTGTCTGAAGATTGATTTCAGTAGAATGGTTTATTCTAATGGAAAATTGATCCTAAATGAGAGATAATTTCTCAGGAAGCAAGAAATGGGGTGTTTCTTTATCTCTTTAAACAAATGGTACGTACCACCTCCTAAGCAACGCATCCCCAGCCCACTCCCTGTACATCTAACAACATGCAGTAGCTAGCAGTCTGTTTTCCCCATAAGTACTGCATGTGATCATGCAGGGAAAAGTGTTGTTAAAAAGTATACACACAGAGGAACAGAATTAAAGCTTCTGTGGGAAATGTAAATTTAAACATCTTGTCTTTGTAATATTTAAGAAGCCAGGGTACCATTCTTTCAGAGGTATGTCATGAAAAGTGATAAATATCAGCCCTATTGAAAATATATTTAAATTAATTTCAATATAGCAACTCCATATTTTAAAAGATTGTAAAAAAGTTGAAGTTAATCAGCACAAACTAAAAGATTGTTCCACTTAATTTCATTTAAAATTTTAGATATAAAAACTACTCTTAAAATCATGCAGATCGAGTTTGCGATATGATGTCAAGAGACAAGAACCGTGCTAAAAGCATGTGTGAATAATGGTGAGTTTAAGGTAACTTTGTATTCCTCTTCTCCCAGGGCCGTCTGGGCACTGACTCTGCTCCTCTCTTTACCAAGAGAAGTCTCAGTGCTGCTGAATGACGATGGAGGATGCAGCTGAGGATGAGGTACAGTGGTTCGTTAAAGATTCAGTCACAAATTAGTATAGCTACTAGGAAGTAAGAAAGGCACAAATATCCAGTTAATGTATTTAAAACTCTTTCGGCTCCAGAGTCTTTTAAACGACACTCTTAAGAGCATGCTCTATAAGCAGCAGTGAGGAACCAGCTCCCAGTGGTAGTTCAACCTAAATGGACAAGAGCTGTGTCAACCTCCTCAGATCTGAAAATTTTCAATGATACTGTGTTTAAATTGATAAGTTTTGGATGTTTTGGGAAGAAATGTCATTAACAGAATGTAGACTATATTAATCGTGGCAGGGAGCAGCTGATGTCTTTATATGGACTTGATTATATTTTTGTTAGGCAGCTCTTCATGCTGAAGCTTGTTAATGCAGAAATGTCTCCTATCATAACAGAATCTTTAAAATTATATGCCTCTGAATCTTGCAATAGGAAAAAGGAACTCAGTAGTGTGAGTAGGCTTTGAAGTTGTGTAAGGACTCGTGCGTTTATAACCACGTATCTAAATATATTTATACGGAAGTAGCTCTAAGTTATACAATTACTCTGCATACAGTTTTTAATTTAAAACCCAAGACGTTTCAAAGTCATCTAATCACTAGTGCAGTTCTTTATTCAGGGAGGAAAAAAAAATGGATGAGTGATATGCCAAAATCCCAGAGGATACATGACAAATGCATAAAAAATATTTTATGATAGAATTTATATCTTTCCCTGAGTGCAGAAAAACTTTATATGACTGGAATTGGTTTAGGTTTTTTTGTTTGTAGGAACAAGAAAATAAGGTGATGCCATGTTCTGAAAACGTGAGATGTTGTTTGAGCTGCAGGTTAATTACCTCTTGAGTGATCTGTGCTATTGTCTTCAATCTGTAAGACAGAGGTGCTCTGTGTTAAGACAGGGGTGGTAAAGCAATTCTTTTCAACAGTTCACAGAAAATTTGAACTACTAGAGAAGATACACTGTTGTCCATTCACTTGCATTCCCCAGACATGTTGCTGGTCCTAGTTCATGATACAGGGTGGTTCTGAAAGGTAGCTCTGGCCTCCTTCTTGGTGCAGTTGCAGTTGTGATGTAGAGACTGAGCATCAGTCTCATCTACTGTATTAATCAGGAAAGATGATGACTCAATATGAGACGACATCTCCCTTGCTCCCAAAATAGAAGGTTATAGACAAAAAATGTTTATTACATATCTCCTCCCTTTTCATTTCTATCACTGTCCCTCTCCTGCTCATAAACAATTTTTTGGTCATTTTCAGTGTATTCCCTGCTATCAACTTCTTTGAACTCAAATTGTCTTTGATTCCAGCCCTGGAATATGAAATATGGAGTTTCTTAAAACTTTGAACTGCAACTCCTGGATTTATCTGTTACCATGCTGTCTAAATTCATTGTTGTTCCTGTCTCCATTATTTTTCTGTAGGAATGATAGCATGATCATCTCTCTAAAGTAATTTTGAATGTACAGACTTTGGTCTACAAAGGGCTTGTTTGCTTACATATCAAACCACCTGCAGCTGTGAGTGCCCTCCTTCAATATTATGACCAGAAGACATTAACTTCTCTGATAATATTTTTTTTGCTAGTGGTAGGTGTCCTTTGAATGCATCTGGGAAAAACATTCCTTCTTTTTGTTAATAGCACACCTGGTCGCTTATTCCAAACAATGTACAGCCAATCCTTCATTAAATCTTTAGACATCCATCCTGGTTCTGACACCTAACAATTGTTCCAGTAGGCAGCTGTTCCTTCGGCATTGTTTTACGCTTCAGAATCACATATGGTGGCAATTTCATACCATCTGCTAACACTGCCAACATGCCTGTAATGTTCATTTTTTCATTCCCCAAAGTTTTTTATGATGACAAATTTTGGGCCTATTTCTTCAATGGTGTAATTGGTTGGTGTGTCAAAGCTGGAGTCTCATCGGCATTACCCATTTGGCTCAGCA
>NW_010286115.1:0-4342 GCF_000690775.1 Eurypyga helias
CCTGGCTGAATCCAGCACAGTTATTGAATCAAATATCGTATTACAAATGATCCCATCATATATCTTCCATCCTCTTTAAGGTGGTGAGGTGTATTTATGTGCAGATGCAAGAGTACACAGGGTGACAGTTTTGTATAGGCTCTGCATTATGAAGTTTTTCAAATTTCTCAGTATTTTCAACAGTCTTAAGGGCACCTGGGACGACTCATTGAATCTCAAGGTCCTTTGAGGATACTTCACTGTATTTGTAATACAGGAAGACTTTTTAGTTTTGTAAAAGGAGCTTGTTGCTTCTGCTTTCCAAAGCAAATCTATTTTCCTTTCGCTGGACATTCTACATTATATACGTCTCACAACAGCCATGAAAAGCATTACCATAGCATCTTGACAATCATCCTAGTGATTTGGTTCAGTTTAGTTTTCCCATACAAAATTTAAAAAGTAGACTCAAAAGAAATACAGTAGCTTTTAAGTGCTGCGTGTCTACAGTATTCTATCTTTTCCATTCAGATACATATCTGTTCTATTCATTGATGGTAAGGATCTCAAATGAACAATAGAAAAGACTGAAGATGGCTGAATGACTATAAGAAACACTGAAAAACTTTACTGTATTCCTGCCATACACAGATCACAGCATTTTTTTAAAAAATATTTTCTCTTTTTTTTCATATCAGTTGACCAATTTGTGCACTAATATTTGATGTGACCGTGTTGGTTTTACTATATTGATGTCTAATTTTCTTAGCATTCTCTTTGTTCTTAGGGTTTGGTGAAGAGACCCAGTAGCATGACACTCCACTTCTATGTGCATAGGTGGGGTTTTTTCCATGAACTTTCCCCTGGACAGAATACCAGTTAAGTGGATAAAGTTATGATTAGTAATTTACAGAAAAGTAATTTTTATTACTAATAAATAACATCAATAAATTCATTATATTTGACCAAGTAATCTTGAACAGATTTGGGGTGCTTCTTTCAGTTTTTCCGAAGAAATGTTCATGGTCTTCATATGTAAGAAATTTAACAAGCCTCAGTTTTGGCTGAATAAATACATCTACTCTTATTCCAGTCAAAAAGTTCATAGTGATTTTCCTTCATTTAGTTTCGAAAAGCGGAAATAGTGCCCCAGCAGAAAGAACTTAAAACTTTGGCTTTTAAATGATCTGTCTTCAGAGAAGACAGTGCACAAATATGTTCTAGCTAAAACCATGATTCACTGAAAATACATGTGCCAGTGAGCTCACAGCAGTGTTGTTTCCTGAGGAGTTTATAGACTGAATGGAAGAATTCTAGTTTTAATCCTTTTCTGTCTTCCTACATTAGGCACATTGTAAAATAGTTCAGTGATGTAAACAGATTTTCTACTATCCTGTCCTAAAGTCTAGTTAAGTCAGTAGGAGTCTTTCCATGGATCTCAGTGTGTCTGGGATCAGGCTGTGGTAACCTCTGATTGATTGAGGATTATTTCTTCCATGTTTATTTCGTATACTGTGTGGCATAATCCCCTGGGCTACAGTCCCAGGAGAAAATAGGAACAATAATACATGTTTGCATCTACCATCTGAACTAGCTTTGTAACTTAAAATTTGTTTACTGTGAAATTGTGCAGAATGGAAGTAGCTTTCCTTCTGCAGACTGTAATGATGGTATCTATTTTATCCTACTGCAGCATTGTGAACTTGGCTTATAGATTAATTTATTGAAACAAAGGATGTTCAGAATCAAGTGTATTTTACATTCTCTGAATTTTAGGTACAGGACCACTCACAGTGAAGTACAGGATAAAAAGATCTACATTTCAAGTTCACTTGTTCTGGAAATGGAAAAAGCCTAACTTTTGCATCCTCATTCCTTAACAAATACTGCATTATCTGAATTGAGGATTGAAAGATGTGCAGTCTCAGCTCTTCAGCGTAAATGATAATTGAAAGAAGTAAATGTTAATTATTTAAAGACTTGTGTATGCTACGGTACTATGTTTTATGATTAAACAACTGTTTACCTTTAAAAACTTATATGTACATTTGTCATGGAAAAAAAAGCAACTAAACACGTTAGTTTTAGAGTTTACTTTGACTTTTCCTTTGGTTTTTCCTTTAATGTGCACGCAAGTGTGGAGGAATGTTACACTGCTTTGGCAGGTAATTTTACGAGTAGCTAACTGGGTATGCTTTTCAATATTGTTCCATATTTAAATGCTGTCTGCCATCCCAAAAGACCTCAGCAGTATTTTGCAAACAGCAAAAGGGAGCTGCAGCTGCCCGGGTATAGAACTGGCAGACACAATCACAAAGTGTAGTCCGCAGCTGAGAAGGGAGGTAACAATTAATGCCACTTGGAAAAATGCCGAGCCTTATAAAATGAACCACTGGACTGGAGATACTCTAGTGGTGGCCGAAAGACAGCAAACCCAGTTGCCAGCTCTAGTCTTGCGTTACTTAATAAAATACTTAACTACTCTTAAAAGCAGGTCTGAAGATCCACTGGGGGACTTGGGATGGCAACGGTGAGCCTTGCTGCAGTGGGGTGTTGGGTCATCAGGTCCTGGATTCAGAACACAGAGTGAGATGCCAGATTTTCTGTATAACAACATATGATGAGTCCTGCACAGGATGTGAAACAGCCTCTGTGCTGCACAGAGAGCAGCTTCAGTCAGTTTGATGTACAATGCTGGGCAGGAGGATAACTAAAACCTCTCCTCTCTCCTTGTCTGGGGCATTTACCCATAGATCTTATTTATATGCCTTTGGGAATTTGAGTTACAGTCCAAAACGGCTGCACAGCTGGGGTCACTTCTCTGGGCCCTGGGAACTAACTCACTGTTTTCTTTGGAAATGCTATGGAGAGGTGGGATTCACCTCCCACCCCACAGGAGAGGGCCACAGTCACTGAGATACAGCTTACACTGTCCTGCAGGAGCTGGAGAATGTTCTACAGCTTGAAGGTTGGAGAAAATACCTTGAGATTTTGGGGCAGAAGATGAGGGGAACCATGACTGAAGGCACACATCTGGAGGTCGAAAAGGCTGCAGTCTGGTGTCTGCTTCCAAGATGGTTTTATGCCTTTTACATTAAAAAGAAAGAAAAAATAAGTCCCCAATGATAGGGATTCATATTTCTGGATACATAAGCGATAGATCCTGTCTCATAGATTTTTCATTCTTACAGTCTGTCACTGAGAATGATGTTATTTCCCCTGCATCTTCATCCACTTGAAAGGCAGGTCCCTCAGCCAAGGCACTTATTTAGGATCTGTCTAAAGCTGCTTGAGCTCCCTCAGTAAAGAGAAATGTCTAGGAGAGATGCATTTCACTTCATTTAGGCAATTGTCTTTGGACGGAAAAAAAAATCCTTTGGAGACCCCCCTCTGCATGCACATCTCAGCTCTGAGACAAAGCCTGGAAAGCGAGACGTCTGTCAGGACCCCTGTGCCAGCTGATGGGTCCCCTCTCTGGAGACTGGCGGAATCTCAGCTATTTCTCTGCACTTCCTTTTTACAAGTTGTTTTTCTCTGTTATATTTTCCTGCCTTTCGGAATGTATTTGAAAGCAATTTCCTAGCAGCAGGACATCTTTGTGGAATGTACGGTGATCTTCAGCAGTTTCCCTTTACGTTCAGAAAAGGCTGACATATCTCAGCTGGATTTGAAACCAGGCCTAGATAATGATATTCTGTATAAAAATCTGTTTTCCTGTGGCTCATTTGCGTGTTCACATTTGGGTAAGCAAGTTTTATTTTCAGCTGAGGTTATGCAAAAATATTGTGATGACAAATGCAATTTAGAAACAAAATCTTCACACCAGCGGCATTATCCATTAGGAGTCCATTTTGAATCTCCTCTTCCCTAAGTATACTCAGGTGATTTGAATAATTAAAAAGCTTAGCATAACTTGAAATTCTACGTACAAAAAGTCCTGAGGAAATTCAATCAATCCAACTGGCAAACAAACCCAACATTTTATAAATGACTTCACCCACCTAACAGTGGAAATTTTAAATCTGAATAAATATAGTAACCATTCTTTAGGAAGTTAAAATGCATCCTTTGGACATTCATTGATCACTCTTAGAAACTGCAGAAACAAAAGGATTCATTTTGTTGGACAGTTATAATTGGACAACATGATCAGCTTCGAAAAGCTACACCTACCTGCTCTGTCAGGTGTGCTGTTACATGCCAGCTACTTACTAACTGAAATATCTGGCTATACCTCTAAACATAACACTACATAGCTAGTAGGTTCTACTGTCCTGGAAAATTTTTCTACCAGAAGGTAGTTGCTAAAACTGGAAAAAAATTAAAATTAATTCTCAGACCAACAAATCATAGAATCATAGAA
>NW_010286116.1:0-4305 GCF_000690775.1 Eurypyga helias
TCCCTCGCCCGCCACCCCCCTTCCCTCGCCCAAAACTCCCGTTCCCCCGCCCGCCTCCGCTCGGCTGAAGGCAGCTCTGAAGTCATACCACGTCTTCCTCCGCATCGTATCTACTGATACATATATATAGGTTTATACGCTCATACATCTACATGTGTGTTCTAGGCACATACTCACAGAAATACATGTTTTTATATTGCTCTTTTTAAACATACCTGCACGTGTGTGGAGATACATGTATATATGTATATATATAAAAGACTCAACTGCCCAAGTAAATATTTACAGTCATCCAGCACACACAGCACATGGGCACTTCATCCTTGTCTGTACTGATCAGCACAGGGGACAGACAAGCAGTAAATAGGAGGGTAAAGTGTCAGACTTGATGAAGAGACACTGATAATTCAAACAATCCTTGCTGATATGGCAAATTAGGCTCCCTAAGCGATGGTGTTTTATATCCTCATGTCTCTCTCACAGCTGAATTCCAGATCAACAGGAAACATCCTCCTCTGCTCGCTCGCTCTCTTCTCCCCCATCCCCTGGCACTCTTCTAAGATGTCATGAATATTTTTATTCCCAACTTTCCATAACATAGGGATTGACCTTTCATACACAGCAAGAAAGCCATAATTCTGTAGCTTGACATTCCCTTCAGCTGGGGGCTTGTGTTCCACAGTCACATTTTCCTCCATAAAAGCCTTGGAAGACTTCCAAAATGGTCCTGAAACACTTCCCAAGAAATAATTGTGCGACTTCTGCTGGGAGCAGCAGAAGGGCACTGCTGAGAAGTGCCTCGTACCTTCTGGGTCCTTAGCCACCCTCCAGAAAAATCCCACTGATGATCACAACTAGATGTCACGCTGCTGGAATGACAGTCACTTGGGAGTATATGGGTAGAGATTTCACTTGTAAAATAAAACTAATTTAACACTTCATATCAACCCTGCCAAATTTACAGACACTGCCACCTTTTTAAGGCCACAGAGGAAAGTGTGCTTTGCCATCTGCTCTCCCCCCAGGACACCCTATGGTACAGTAGCGAGTGACATCCTACAGTACAGTAGAGAGCAACATCCTACCATTTTCCAAAGATACGATCCAAAGTTGGGACATACATTCATTATTTTAAATATTGTCATCTTATGCTGTCCCCAGACAGGATTAGCTTGTGATTTGCCACGCCTTGGTTAGGCTTCAGTACCTCCAACACAGAACTGCACCCACCTCCTCGGGAGAGCCCATCTGCCAAAATTTTCCCAGGTCCTTCCTAAGGCCCTCACACCAGATCTCTGACTCAGCAAACAATCCTTACATCTCTTACACCCCCCCACAAAAGGGAAACTTTAGAGTCCTAAATTAAGAAGTTAAAATTGCAGAAGCCATGCAGCAATATAGTGTCACAGAAAACAGACACATCGAAAAAATTAAAGAGCTGGAGTAGTACTAGGAGTTACTTGGGGCATAATGTGGAAAAGTAAGCTGCTTCTGGGAGGGGAGAGCATTCTCTGTGAACAGGCAGAAATGGTACTTTCCTTTTGATTTAATTAGGGCAAAGAACACAATTTCAGGAATACCTCGGACTTGTTTAAATTAGGAGATAAAATGACAAAATATATGGACAACTGCTTTGATTTCACATAGTAATTTGTATGTTCCTATATCATGAACTGCATTAAAACAAGGATGTAACCTTTATGTTGTGTTACACATTTTAAAACAAACGTATCAGGTTTAGACAGCTGTTATTATTTATGCAAATCCTGGTGAATTTATTAATTTTGACTGTGTTCCAGTATCTGGACCAGAACGTTTGATGTTTTGAGTTAATCCAGATAAGTCTAAAAATGCCCTGGTGTACGTGTTGCCCAAATACAGCAAAAGAATTTTCCTAGTCATGCTAAGCATTCTGGCATACACTGTACAAGAAGCATGGATCAACAGAAAGACTGGCTTTATTGCTTTCCTTTTTAAATAAATTAAAAAAGAATCCTAATATTTTTCTTAGCTGCTTAAGCACAGGGTACTGTAATACAAAGCAAAAGCATTTAAAATTTTGAATAGTGCCTCTTTGTTACAGTAACAAACCAAAACAACTTATCTAAAGCAGGATTTGGGATTTGACTATTAAAGGGCTGGAGCAGAGTCACCCTAGAGACAGTAATGGTCTTCCACAGTTCAGTAAGACAATACCCTAATCCCTTGGACTTTCTTAAGCTAATTTTAGAAATCGCCCTGCCATTCATAATGAAGCATTTTGTCTTCACATGTTCATTTTCTGCTGCAGCTAGCAGCAGTTAATGCCTTTCGACACTCCATCACCCTAGCAGCTGTTTTATTTTTGTTTTGATACCGCCTGTGGAAAATGTGACATTTTAAAGTAAAAAGAAAGAAAGAAATAATAAGAAAAAAAGAGACTAACCAAGTACTGAACAAGGAGAGGCTTCACCTTCATGTGAAGGCAGCTTTGCCAGCATGGAAATAGATGGACTAGCAGATGTGAAATCAAGGGAGGTTTTCCGGTGATTGCTGAATCATTTTTTCCTTTGTTATCGCTACGGGGTTTCCTGTCAGCAAGTCAATAGTGCATTCAGGACACTGCTAAAAGGCCAGATCCTATTCACGGAGGAGCCCCAATTAGCCGTTTGATGTCAGGGGACCTTCTCACTTCTAACCACGTTGTGCCAGGACAAAGGTTATCCACTTCCAAAGGTGGAGGAGTGAAAGCAAACTGGAGCACACCCATGTACTAATTTCAGGGGCTATAACAGATTTTTGCCATGTGCATATCAAGATTTGTTCTCTTCTTCCCTTTTCCTCCATTAGATAACCATTGTTCAACAGGATTTTCTTGTTGCATTTATTTTAAAGGAGCCAAACCACCTAAGTTACATGCAGGCCCTTAAAGGGAATGAATACACAAGTTTCACTGAGAGCAAAACGGACTGAATTCACAAGAGGAACAAACGGCCACCCTGTCTTTAAGGTTGTTGGATGCAAAGGTCCAGATAACCAAGACCAAAAACTAATTCTGACCTATTCTGTGTAAGCTTGAATTGCCCCCCAGCTGCCCAGGCAGAGAAAGAGATGAGTAGGTGCTCTGGCTTTAGGGCTACAGAAAAAAATTGGACAGGCATTACATGCAGTTTTCACTGATAGTTGGGCTTTGGTGGAAAGACTCCATTATACAGGGCTAACCAACCAGAGCAACCACCTCTGCCTCTCACAGGAGCACAGGTCCCTTCCTGAGGGCAGCTTGAAGCCTAGGGCACCTGCACCCCATGCTGCCCTTGTAGGCAGCCTGGTTCCTTGATGGGACCACACACCAAACACTACACACCAAAGGAAAAGTGCAGATTTGTAACTAAACATCCAGCTCTTACCATTCCTAGAATGACTCTTGCTGATGGCTTACTCTCACCTTTTCCATAAGGAAAAGAAACCAGCACTCAAAGTGACAAACCTTCAGCATAATAGTGTGTTAGCAATAAAGAATTAAGACAGCGAAAGCATTTTCTGCCCTTAAAACAAGGGTCTCAAGAAAAAAACATATCCACCCCCACCAAGCTCAGTTGTCCCGGAGAAGTACTGGGAAGTGAGAGAGATTTTTTTTTTTAAAGGGAAAAAGAATTCAAGGAACATACACAGAGGATTTGTTCTGCAGGGAACCCTTTCAACTTCAATGGATAAGACATCATAATGTGATAGGTTAACGCTCCAACAGGTTTTTACTGTGGATTAGTACTTGCAAGGTGACCTATTATTTTATTTGAGAGGTTGAATAGCTATTGACCATAACACTCCAATTTCTTTGTTGTGCTGGGCTAAGATGTCTTCTGTCCAATGCAGGCACCACCCAGTGACAAACCCTGCTAGGCTGTAATAAGTCCCCGGGGCTTACTTCCTGTGCTGCATTAGAAGACCAGATGATGGTGAATAGAATAGACATTTTATTAATATCTTCCTGCCTGTTCTAAAGCATGCAGCTTATTCAAATGATGTACCCAGGAACAGAGGACTTCCATTCTCAATTAATAACTACAAAGAAAATCTACCTGTGCTGGAAAAAAAATCTTTCAGTGATTTTCTGAACTACTGAGTCTGCATAAACTGGAACTGAACAATGAAATGCACAAAAGAAAGCACTGGCAGTGTTTTATAGAGAGTTCTGTACATAAAATCTGCAGTGAAAAGGGAATAACACTGCTTTTGAAAATGCCTGTATCCAAAGTTCAAACCCTATAAATTTGTCCATGTAATTCACATTACATTTATATGATGGAGAGCCACCCATGGTCAGTG
>NW_010286117.1:0-4358 GCF_000690775.1 Eurypyga helias
CATCCCTTCCCTCCAGTGTCAACTGTGTTGCCTTCTTAACAAGGCAATCCTTACAGATGTAGGCTGTACCAGCTAAAGACTTTGCTATGTTCCAGTGAAGCACTGAAAAGTTGCACTCACTGAAGTTCTGGCCCAGCGAACGTGCAGAATGAGGACAAGCAATGATTTCCTCTATATTTCTTCCCTGAATAGAGTGAGCGTAAACTAATTATTTTAAGATGACATTGATAGAAAGCTCTAGTACTCCAAGGAGTTTTGGCTGGATGCATCCTGCTGTCATTACCAATACATGGACAGTAGACAGATATGTAAGTTGAAGAAAGTTGAAAGTCTTTAAAGGACTACTGCCATGCTTATTATATTTGGATAAAAGCTGGTGAAAGCTGCAAACAATCACATGATCTCAGTAAGCATTTAGCCAGAAATGATTAATAGACAAAGACTTTGTAAAATCTGAAACAGAAATGATAGATCAGCTTTTGACAAAAATACTACTTTAAAAACAGGGTTGCAATGGTACTTACCACATGGCAAAGAGTTATCCTCTTCTACTGTCTTATTATAGACCCAATCCTCCTTTCTCCAGCGTATAACACCACTATCTTCACAGTGCTGAGATTGCTTTATATCTGCTTTATCCCACATTCTGAACATGTACAGCTCCCCAGTCATACCCAGGCTAGGTGACGCAGCTGTACCTGGCATCTTTGAACAGCCAAGTAAGAACTTCCCTTTTCCAGGGAAGTTCATTTTCCCAGGTAGTTTTTTGTTTAATATTTTTTTCTTATTTATGAATACCTTCATCTCCTCATCTTCACTTTTCCACTGGATACATACTTGGTTCCAAATGTTTTCATTAAGTCTTGCTGTTGTATTTATTTGATTTCCAAACAACCATATCCTCAGTTTACCATGATCTCCTGTAAGTCCAAGATCATACTTATTTGCAGAGAGATTGCTGTGCGGTGTTTCTTGGTTGTACACATACGCTGCCCATGGACTATTTGAGGAGTACAGCTTGAGGTGCACACAGACAATGAATTCTTTCAAGGGATGCAGCGAAATTCTTGGTGACATAACCCAAGGATCTTCACATGGAGTCTTAAAGACGGCTTTATATTGTCCTAGGAAATCCTCATGATCTAAATAAAGAAAACGTGATTGGTAAAATGATTGATTATCTTCTGTATGAATGTTATTCTTCCATACAGTACCATTCCTAGGCATTTACCTGGGAGTTTTCAAAACAATACATTAGGAAACAACCTTGTATCCTTCTCTGCTGCTTTTTTGTGGTGGGCAAGTGGCAGATTTGGAGGCAGCCAATATATCCTAGCTGCTCATGAAAACTTTGAAGACTCATGCAGGAGACAAAGGATGACTATGTAGTTCTCAAAGGCAAAAAGAGAATCACAGATCCTGGTTTCTATTCCTGGGACTGCACAGGTATTTTGCATTTAATACTAGATAAAATACAGACAGAGAGCTAGAAGAAGGGACTGCAGCCCTCACTGCCTTCTCATGTCCCGTCCTTGCATACTACTTCTCTGAACAAGACCATGCTTTTCCACACCATTTATTTTTTTCCAACCCTGAATTTCTTAAATCCCCTGCTGCATACTGGAAAAGATTCAGCAAGAAAGGTCGAAAATAATCATATTCTAGAAGAGAATGAGTTTAGGTAACTTTCAGGAAATGTGTTTTGGAGGCACTGGTTTATTTTAAATTTAATCCCATTTAGCCCCCATTCCGTGTTCTCTACCAGGGCATTTACTTGCAGAGACATTTGCTCTGTGAATCTCAGATTCATTGAGAAGGTGGCAACCCCAGAGTTCAACTATGACAGTAAATCAAATTTTAGGTGCTAACGCTAAATTTACTGGTGAAAACAAGGTTTCTGGCTCTGTCAGTGCTGGTAAAAAAAAGTAGTGCCAAGGAATGCCCTGAACACTGGAACTTGATGATAACTTAAATTCTTGTGGGTGCCCCATTTTCCTCCATTGTCCCACTACAGGAAAGTACAGGCTTTTGTGGTTGTAGATGTAAGTAAGCTCTTTGGAGCTGACTCTTATTTTTATGAAAAATGCACATTCCAATTGCACAATCCTTATCATGATTGCTTGCTTGCTTTATGGTGCACCCATCAGCAATGAAATAAATCCAAACTAAGAAAAACTGCTATGGGACATGAAATGGAAATACAGAAAAATAAAACAGCCTGGTATACGCTCAGGCTATGCAAGAGAACACATTACAAACACCTTTAAGGAGGCATTTATTTATAAGTATATGCAGAGCTTTTATGTACCCTTCAGAAGAAGTATGTGATTGATCATGATTGGTCAGGGTTGCACAGCAGGAAAGGATCTGTCATTATAGGACTACAGCTTTCCTCGTGAAAAGACAGATTTCCAGGAAACTTGTATCAGGGTTTTTTCCCCCATGGTAAGTTACATTCATAGCCTTAGCTAGCTGTTAAGGCCACAGCCAGCTCTTCCGTGCTCATCTCAACCAACTAGAGCACCAGCTTTCATCAGGCCCATTCTGAATCAGGAATGTGTTCAACCTTTCTGTCTCTTGACCACAGGGCTCTCAAATTTCTTTTTCAATAGGAACAAACGGAAAACAGGAGGAAGTTCCTAACTTCCAAGTGCAGATCAATCAGTACAACCTCCCAGAAAAAGTTTGAAACAAAATATATCGATCCAAGAAATGCTGGAAAACTTTATATGGTTTCTGTACACAAAAATGCTGAAAAAGCACAATGAAAATCAAAACCATAACCATAGTGAGAAAGTGCACTTCACTGTTCCAAGCGGAACATACACAGTACAGCATTTAATTAGTTAAAATTAATTATCAACATCATCTTGTCTGACTGTTTGATATGTGGGTGAATGCAAAATAAGCAGGTGATGACATTACTTCAAAGCTTTTGGAAATTGTGCTGATCATCACTTACTTTCTCTAGTATCAGTGGGCTGCAGCCCCCCCTTGACCACAGAACCAAGGAGCTGGAACTGGCTGTGCTCTGGCAATGGCATTCTGGGCTTACGATGAGTTCCTTTAGGTCCAGACAATACAAATCACATTCAGAAACCTAGCCACGAACATACCTTTATCACCAGAGCACAGAAAAGGCAGCATAGTAGAAAGAACACTCAAAGTATCTCCAGGGGAAGAAAATACAGCAAAAATCACAACGTGGAGTCAAGGAAACTCCGTGCAATCATAATTGTGGGCTGACTTCTCCGTGTCATGTGCTGTATTTGGTCACCTAACTTCTTCCAGAAATGCCATTTTTTCCTTCTTAATATATTTATCTCTAATAGATGGAAGTCCTGGGGTTTTTGTCCTCACTAAAACTAATAGCATCCATTTAAGCGTGTTCTCTTAAGTCCTAAAAGAAATCCTGAAATGTATGCACGTTACTTCCAAACATTTGAAGTAAACTTTCTGAGAATGACAAGGCAATGTAAATGTAAACAAACAAACAAAAAAAGTAGTATCTCTTTTTTCCAAACATTTTCGGATAGTAATAATTGATATCTTTAAAAGAGATGACCTGCCATAGGTAGTAAGAACTAGACAAAGAGGAACAGATCCTCTCAGTACGTATGCACTAGTGCTACTTTCCTTACATTACCAATAGGCAATCAGTACAGCTGCGCATTAATGCAGTTGAGTATTCTCGTCAATAAAAATAGCCACAAGTTCATATGTCTGCACAATCTGGCTTTTAATCAGTAACAACAGTCATTAATTTCTATGCAAGTGTTTGCCACCTGTAACACATTCGGTTTGCTACAGTCCACTAAAACGACATCACAAGAATCTTGTATCTTAACATACTTCGCCCAGAGCTCATAACTGTTCTTTAACAGCTGAGTTTTTTAAACTCAACTTTCTACATGTGGGTCACTTGATTCTGCTGAACGCTTTGGAAATCTGAAGATAAGACCTGTTTCCTCAAAATGAATTTCATCCTTCCTTTTCATTCACAGTTGTATTTGGATACCTGGGGATAAACTACACCACATTATCCAAGAGTGTCCAAGACATCAGAAGGAACACAGGCAGCTCTTCTCTTCATATTTCTTGGAGAATACAAACTTACTTTGGTACCTTAGATAAAGAAAGAACTGAGTAGAGATGCTGCTGACAGTCCTAACAGCATAAAAACCAAAACAAAACAAACAAGAAATAGGTGGAACCACAATAAGCCCTTGCATCCGTTTTGCTCTTCTTGAAGGATTACTGACACTTCCAAGTGATACGTAGGTGAAAGACGAAATCCCTCTTTGTTTGCTTCCTCAGAAATCTAGATGCAGTTGAGATCTTCGTTAGTGACATGGATG
>NW_010286118.1:0-4417 GCF_000690775.1 Eurypyga helias
CTGCTCTCTATCCATTCTCCACCCGTGCGAAGATGTTGCGAAGAGGCCAAGCTCCATCAGGAACAGCCAAGGAGAAAACCAGAATCTGGCCGAGTTTCAAGAGCCTCCTGGCACTGCAAGGATCAAAGGCGGCAGCTGCCCGCCGATGTAATTTGATTTTGGAGGCATACGCAGAGCCTGACCCAGCTCCTGCTCAGAGCAAACCCAAGGAACCCCCTCCTTCACTCGCACCACACGCTGCCTAGATGCACTCATCCCTGTGTTGTCATCCCCAGTCGACTTTTTTCCTGCTGTAGTAAACGGGATGGTGTTCAGCTCAACCCACTGCAAATTCTTCCGTCGCTCCCCATTCTCTCCCCACAAAACAGTTGTCAACGTAATAGAAGGAAAAAGTAGGTTCATCTCAACTTTGAGCTCTAAAGTCACGTCTCTCTTGTACCCACTTCAGGGAAACTAGAGCCGACTTGAACAAAACCCTGACGGCGGCGCTTACGACGGCTCAATGATGGAAGCCAGAAGGAGTGATTTCTGGGAAACCTAATGGTAAACCGTTCCACATGGATGAGAAAAGCTGACATAAACAACTACAAGCCATTTACGGCTTTCTAATTAAATCAGGGAGCAACCCGAAGTGCGACAGCCCTGGCAGAGAACTGCCGATCCCGGGAAGCAAGCAGCCCCGGCTGGCCGGGATACAGCAGCGATAGCAAGAGGAAAGGCAACGACAACCTGCGGCGTTCAGTGGCTGCGGGTGGATATTTCACACTATCATCAGATGAGTCAGTGCCGGGAACATGTGCGTTTCAGGAGACAGTGAGCTGACTTTCATGAAACGATATAATTTATCCTGGAAGATTAAAGGGAGCGAAACTGTAGGATGAAGCCTCCAGCCTGAAGATTGGCCAAAATCCAAGATGAATGCTGAAATCAAATCCCACCACACAAAACCATATGTTGCCATTTATATTTGAATAAATTTCCAAGGGTTGTCATTTGAAAGTATGGCTGGGCCTAAGAAAGGCTGATCTTTCTTTTATTAGCGTTATTCTGTGTAAGAAGCGAGATTAAATGGGTTACCACAGCTATAAAAAACCTCTGTGTCTACTTAGGCTGCAAAAAAAACCCTTTTTAGCTTGCATTAAGCCCACGTCATTCTAGAAGAACAATGCGGCTTTATGGAAAACCACCCACGAAGGGACCTTTCCTTGGAAACACTTTGGGTGCTAACGAAGTAAACCCATCACAGATCTATTACCCAGGTACAGCGCAGTCCTACAAGGAAGCAAAAGGATCTGTTATGAAGAATTTAGTGACGATTATATCCGTATCGATATCCACCAAGCGATGCTCTTGGGTCACACAGCTCACATTCAGACCACCCAGGAGTTCAATGGCGACGCTCGCGTGGCCGGACTACGGTAAAATGCTCCTGAAAGGCAACCTGGGCAGGCGGCAGAGAACAAGGGTATTCCAAAAACCCTGAAGATCCTCTTTCCATGAGCAGTGCCAGGCAAAAAGAGAAAATCCAAACTGATCAAAGCACATCCATCCTCCTCCTGCCTCAGTTAACGATCATCCTGTGACAATTCTATGACCTAAGGCAGGGAGAACACTTCTCCGAAGGATCAAATTGAAAACGCCTAAACCCTAGGAAAGGCTTTGCAACTTTCTGTCAGCACAAGCGTTAAAAGGATCGTCAGCCACATGTTGCCCAAAGGTTCTTTTAAGCTGCTCCTTCCTCCTGCAATAGCCTTTTGAGTTCTGCAAGAGCGAGACGCGGCAGCGCAGCCAACAGGCGCTGCGTACATGAACGCAGCCCGTACTGATAACCAGCCTGATGTACACGTAACCCCAAAATGCATGGGACCCCTTTGTGTGCTCCTTTGTCCAGCGGCACAATGCCGGCTTTCTCTCCCCCACAACAGCCCACTGTGACCAGCAGTTCCCACCGCCGGCAAGCAGCACTCCCCAGGAACACTCCGTTTGGCCTGATCATGCCGACATTCTTGCAGTTTGCAAGAGAAGAACAAAAAAATCAGTTTTCCCTTAAGTTACTGGTTAAGTAAACAGTTATTTAATACTTACTAGGTTAAAATACCTCCTGCTTCTCCAGCAGCAGGGTTAAGGCACTCTCAAAATACCGCTGCCGTGCAAAAGACAGCAAACCCATTTACACTCTCCAGCACGTGCGAACGGCTTCTCCGACATCTGAGTCGTAACAGCCCGTAGGAATAATTCAGAACCGCTGTTTTCAGTGCCGCCATCCATTATTCAGACAGAGAAATCTGAATTAAAGCACTGTGGAAACCGAGGGTCGAACGACACTGTCCCACTGTGCCGGCGTGAACACCGATGGGGGTGACAATGGGGCACATCTGCCAGGCCACCACCTTCCAGCTCGCTGCCCGGCGACGCAGACGGCCCCGGCCCCGCTGAGCGCAGCACCAGAACCCATCAGGTGTCTCAGGGCTGCAAACACCTAAGTCAGTGTTAAACGAGATGCTGGCGTGCCGGACCCCGCTCCTCTCTCCCCCCCTGGTCTCCAAGGAGCTGGACCAGCTCTTCTCTCCCCAGCACGTTATTCCATGGAACAACCACCAGGCAACGAGATTCCCAAAAGTTTTCTGGATTATCTGAAATCCCACTTCTTTTTTGGCATTTTTTCGTGTCTTGGAGCAAAGCAAGGTGGTTTCTCAAAAGGTTCACCTTTGGAAAAGCACCTCAATTCCGGTCCTGTTTTTGAATACTAACGTTGTTTCCTGTACAGAGACGCACACAAGCAGACGCTCACCTTACCAAATCCCATTTTTCTGGTATCTGCTCATATAATAAGCAATTTAACCCTTTGCTGGATGAGAGCCAAAGCCAGGAAACATTCCCTGCAGAGACCCAGGATTATTTCTGCCTGGCTTTCTGTCTCACTACACATCCCAGGCAATTCTTTTGCCTCCTCTGTTTGGGTTTGTTTTAAAACTACTACTGTATTTATTAAAAAAGATGGCAGAGTCTTCTGCTCTTTTCCCAGAAATATTTAGTTGTTATTAAATAAGCTCTACTATGCCTGGAGATTAACAAAAAGCTGAAGGATCTAAGGTTGGGCTCCTTAAAATGCTGGTTCAGAGTGCTGTGAACTATGCTGATATACTGCCATTTTCAGATCTTCACTAAAGCTGAGGAAATTAGTATTTGCAAAAAAGCCTGTTTTCATTCTGCAATCGCATGAGTGCTGCTGGGTTGTGATTTTTTTCCCAATGTATCTGTAGACTTACTGAAGCTGCTTGTTTACTGGCTACCGCTCTTTCAGGAAACGGAAAACACGAAACCACCTAAATAAAAGAGCGAAGTAGAAATTTTAATTTTGAAGCAAGGCCACAAGTGAGTTGGAAACCAGCTTTCTGCACTCGCAGCCCCAACAAGCTTTAATTCTGTTAACTACAACTCTTCAGCTAATTCTATTTCTGGGTGTTCTCACCAGAATTCACAACTTTGCTCACAACTCGCCTGCCCACATGATTTCCATGCCTGAGTTCCGAGGAATCCTCAGTTAGGTTCGGCAATGCTGTGGCAGCCTGTGAGCAAAGGCACAGCCTCTGAGCTGGGGAAGGGGGTTATTTGGGGCGATGCTGACAAGAGGAATTTGGCACTTGGGTTAGAAAAGGGAGAGAATAATGTACGGACAGTTTAAAATCCACTCTTGTACCCAAGGGATGGCTGTTCCATGTGCAACCGGAACCCTCGTGCCTGCAGACCCCATGATGCCTGGCCTCCTGTGATTCCCCACCTCCAGCCAACGACCAGCCGCTTGTTATCCCTGTCACACACACCAGCAGCGCTTTGAAATTGCTCCGTTGAGTATTTTGTTACATTTTAAATGTCTTTTTTCCCCAATTCCAAGTGCCAGCCACGTGGAAAGCTGCATTTTCCCACACGCTGTCTGGACCAAGACCTGGAGGGGTGCAGGCGCCTCCAACTGCAGCTGCCCCCTCAGATGGAAAGCGCTTGGGCTTTCAATCTGCTGAAGGCACCCTTACCTCACCGGAAGAATCCTGACCTGAGAACAGTGGTATGGTTACGGTTATGGTTACCCTCATCTTCTTTTCTCAGCTCCGTAAAACCTCCCTCATCTTCCAACCGCAGCAAAGCATTTCCTGCACAATTCGCTCCCAGCACACAATCGTATTTGTATCCAGTCCACGGCAGTGATGACGGAAACCTTAATCTGCAGCAGCTCATCAAGTTGCAAGCATCCTTCCTCGAGTTTTGGTTACAGCAAGATGCCAGTAAAGCGACAGAGAGAAGGGTCAGCTTTGCACGATGCTCATCTGGGGTCCCGAGTGCGTGACCATCGCACGGTTACGCCGTGGTTTCGGCAGCTTAATCTCTGCACCACGTCTACGTGAAGTATGCTCTCTGCTCC
>NW_010286119.1:0-4382 GCF_000690775.1 Eurypyga helias
TGTGGTATCTCCCTCCATAGCCTGTACTCTGCTTTTGAGGGAAAGGCAGCACTGTCCTTTGCCCTGTTTTGAAAAATCTTTAAATCAGTGTTCATCAGCATGATCGTTGCTGAGATTATGGTCAGCTTAGAACACAGATATCTTCAAGTAGCAGCAGTAATAGCTAGAGCAAATTCCAACACCAAGAGGAACCGTGTCACAACAGTAAAACAATGAAAACACCTTCACCACACTTCAGTCCATCAAGGAAGCCTTCGGTGAAGAGCTCAGGCATAGAGCAGCAAGACAGATACAAGTAAGTTTAGACACTGAAAGTAAGAGCAGATAAAAAGTAAAAGTTCCTTCCATCCAAACCTTCTCAAGCCAAACACCCGGAAGTCCCTCCTCAGCAGATGTTTATCACTGGAAGTGTGCAGACATCAAAGGCTGCCTTCGTAAAACATATCTCAGCATAATCCAAGTTACATACCAGTGTCAGTAGGACTCAACACCTACCTCATACTTGACCTTTTCTTGTGATCCAGAAACTAGCTGTTCCTTTGGCCTGAGAGAGTCTGGGGGGGGTGAGGGAGGCCTGCACAGGGACAGTCCAAGCCTCTCAAGACGTGCTGAGGTGACGACCATTTAGAGACAAAATCTTAAACTTAGGCAACCCTATAATTGTTTTTTTCTGTGCAGAAAGCTCTAATGAAAAGATGTATACTGTGACACATGTGGTAACATCTAACTAAAGAGGAACACAGAAAGAACAGTCCATGACCTAGGGACCGCGTGCACTGTGGTCCTGTGGACTGAGCAATCTCCTGGGTAATTTTGGATGCTCTTCACAAACCAGAATTGCCATGATGTGGTGGAGAAGCAGCTTCTTGTGAAGTCTTGCGTTTTAATAAACCCCAGAGGTTTGTCCACGCAGTGAGGATGCTGAGAGTGTACCTACAGTCACAACACCTTACCAGAGGCGCATGCAGGGCCCGTGCAGGACTCTTAGTGATGTACAGATACACAAAGAGAGGGTCCCTGGCTCAGCAGCATTTCTTTGCGTGGAAACCAGAGTGTTTGAAGGGTTTGCTCAGTCATTTGGGTCCGTTGATGGCCAGGACAAGAAATGAAAGCTCCTGTTCTGTTATTTCCTACAGTGTGGCTTTCACCCACCTCTGACTGCTGCTAATACCAGCCTAATATTCATTCTTTAAGACGTAAAGAAACTGGTTTCCTCACCCCTACTTAGAAATTGTAGACAAAGTACATGCTGACATATATTAATTAATTTCTGCTATTTTTTCTCTAGTAAAATGGTAAACAATAAAACTGGATTTTTTTTACTTGAGTCCTACAATGTCAGATGTACCTTAGTGAATGGAATAAGAAGAATGTAATTAAACATCTGCTCTTTCACTCCTATTAATGACTGTAAAATAGCCAGAAAATTCTGAAGGTTGTGGCCATGGTAACAGACACTAGCTTAGGAAAAGGAAATAACTGTAGTTATAATTCAACATAAAGATTGCTCATCTCCTTCCCAGAGCTGGAAGTTTACAATCAAAGCCTTGACGTGTGTGTTGGTCTCTCTTTTATGGTTTCTTCCTATGTATGTGGCACTTTTATTGTGAGAAATTACTATTTATAAATACGTGGAGTAGCTCAAGTGCTACAGTCTTGTTTGAAGGAAGAAAAACTGCTTGGTTTTGGCAATGGTCTGGAGCAATTGCTGTTAAATGCTTTTGTGGAAAATGATAATGTAGCATGATGGAAATGGGCCAGATCTTGCCCTAACATGCAGCTGTCTCCCCACGTAGATCAGTGCAGTGATAGCTGCTTACACCAGAGTGAAGCCCAGCAGTTACAAGCAGCCTTTCTGGATTATCCCAAAGAACTGAGCCTGCAGACCCCCGTGGCTCGGCCAAAGCAGAACTGATGGAACCTGATGAGACTCCCCCAGAACACCTGCCCTCACCAAACCCTGCTCACTGACCTGCAGCCCTCTGACACTGTCCCGCCTGGGGGTCATGGTTTGGAGAGCCCACTCCACCTTGCATCCCACCAGGCACTGCAGCTCCACAAGTTAGAGAAGAAGGAGGTTGTTACTCAGACCAAGCCCAACAAAATAAGAACCACAGCAGAGAGGGGCTGAGACAGAGGTTGTGGAGGATAATATGTGTGTGCCATGCACAGAACTGATCACCAGGTGCAGGATGAAACTGCTTGTACGAAGGCCAGCAGTGAAGCAAAGGGCTTCTCTGGGCGTAGGAAGAGGTCCAGGGGGTGGGCTGGCGGTTCTTGCGGCTGTACAAAACCCACTCGTTCAAACAGGAGTTTGTAAGCAATGTGCATGCTGTCCAGAAAGTCCAGGCAAAAAGCATTTTTCCACTCAACTGCCTGATATCAGCCATGCTTCATAAAAAGGAATTTCAAACACTCCCTTTCGAAACGCGCGCGTGGTGAGATGCCTAGAAGATCTGAAAACAAGCGAGCAGAGGAAGGCCTGGGGAGCTGGCCCTGGTGAACCACCAACTGGTGTTTTGGAAGGATTCCTGAAAACCTTGTCTGAGGTTCACATCTAGAACTGGGGTGAAGTCCTGCTTCTCACTGGAGGCCGGTTGTGAAGTTGGTGCAAGTAAGTTTCAGCAGCTTTTTGTACGAGCAGCAATTATGGACAGGGCAGGACTGCCTGACAATATTACATTTTTTGGTGTGATTTCCCTTTGAACTGCAGCACATTGTAAGCACTCAAATGGCACAAACAGAATGAATTCATTTGGATTTTGGTAATATAGAAGCAATGTGTATTCCATGCTAACAAGATGCCCCCATCAGCTATCTGAAGATCCTTTTAGCACATCATTTCGAGCCTTCACAACATTTGGGCCTTCATAAAGGAAGACAACGTGAGCAACACAAGGATTTCTGTTTGTCCTGATCAATTAGCTAAAATTATGTTAAACTAGCACATACAGAGCACATTGCTAGGGTCTGCAGTGCAAACACTATCTTTTCAAGTAGAAGGACAACCAAATGCCAGGAAAAGTTTGGTGTAGCTTGCAAACTCCCCTAGTATGTCCAAGAGAAATAAAGTTACTGCCACCAACATTACATGGGCTTCATTCCTGTGGTTTCTAACAATGCCAACCTTCCAGCATGTCCAGACAAAGAATTAAATTCAGTTAAGTTGCATAAGAAACTGGTCCCACTGGCAATGCAAGGCAGCGCAATCACGAGTGAAAATCAATGACCTGTTAAGATGGGGGGGGTGTCTTTGGGGGTGCGTGTACACAAAACACCTGACTGCCTCTTTGCACAGCTGCCCTGTGCACATGCCACCACCACTTTCCCCAGGTCTCGGACACACTGTGGTAGAGCCATTCCTTGGGGCTGAAAAGACGGACCGGTTCAGCGGTCCCTCTGCAGAGGTCTGAGCTGCCATCCACCTTGAAATGCCCAGTTCTTGGGGTTTCCTTACCAGCTGCAGTATCTGTTCATAAACAGCTGCCACAGGAGGCCCGCGGGTATTGAACAACCCCGACACCATCTGACCTTGTGTGATGCCCAGCGTGTTTAGCCATCCCTCATCAAAAAACACATACGAAGGCCCAGTGAGGTGTCTGTTCAGCATCACCATGTCTCTCCTTCCTCCTGGTGCCACTTCTTGCTGCTGAGCTGCAATAGCCTGCGGGAATTAACACCTCCTGTGCCACCGGTGCTGCGAAGCTACCGGTTTCCAGACCAGTAAGGGGTCCAGGGGCTGGGCTGGCAGTGCTCGCAGCCACCCAAAACCCATGGGGAGAGCAGTCAGGCACGGCTATAGAGTTGGGGGTGGGGACGGACAAGGGGTGGCAGGTCTTCTCCTGATGCAGGAGAGCACTCCTCATTATTTTTCTTGAAGGCCTTCTCCAAGCCCTGCTCCATACAACCTTTCACGTGAGCTGTGAAGAGTGGCAGCAGATGCCAGTACCCAGAGGGAGGGGAGTTTTAGTGCTGCTCTGTTTCCTCCCCTGGAAGATTTGCCTTCAGAGGAGGAGGTCAGAGGTGCAGAGCAGCTACCTGAGGGAGGGCTTTCTTGCTTGCTCCTCTGAAGTGTTGGAAATCAAATGGAATGGAGTGTGTCATGAAGCCTCACTTCACTGGGGCTTTTATCTTTTAAAATTAGGTTAGCAAATGTATTGCTACAGTAGCTTAATCTCAGAGTGCATTATCTCTACACATGATGGGCTGGAATACGAACTAATTCTGTCAATAAAGTGACTGCCTGCGTCTGGGTTGCCAGACACAAGGAATTCGGTCTTCCCTTTGAGATGCTAAGCAGCTGCAGGCTGGTACAGTCCCCTCCCTGTGCTCTTGGTTCAGATGGTTCCTACATCCAAGTTTTCTCAGGAACAGGTGTTGTT
>NW_010286120.1:0-4593 GCF_000690775.1 Eurypyga helias
CCTAGCGCTGCGTGTAAAGTGAGGGGAGAGGGTGAAATCTGCATGAAGCGACAGCTAAAAGCTTCCTTGACTGATCCAGCCCTATGCAGGGAGGGGACATCCAGCATCACATGCAGCCTTTAGTTTGTGCCTGGTTCTTCCTGAGTGTCAGAGAGAAGAATGTATAAGGGACACGTAGGAAAACTAACCTTTTGATGTATTGGCAGAGGCCACGTCACGCAAGATGCTCCGATCCCGGGCTCCCCTCTCTACACCATCAAAGCCTTTATCCCAGCCATTGATTCTTTTGGGTTTGAGACAGACTTGCGGACCCATACGCAGGGACAAGCCTTCTCACTCTCTGTCTTCCACCACTGGCAGGTGAGGTCATGCCCAGGGAGAGGGGAGGAGGGACGTGGTAGTATCAAGCACTACGTCAGTGCTCCCAGAAGAGCTCTGTGCCATGGCTCATGCAGGGCAGGACAACTTCCCTGGAGAACATCCTCTGAGGATCTCCAGTTGGGGAGGCTTTGCACGTTGTTAGGTGTCTGCCAGAAGCCAATGTCTTTGTTCCAAGTCCCATCACCCTTGGCCCTGGCGAGGGAGCTCTGGATGCTGCTTCTTGCTGAGCATAAGGATCCTTCACTGCCTGGAGAGAGGACATCTCCAGGAGAAGAAAAGCTGTTTGGGTGCGGAGGACATCACGCAGGGCATGGGCTTGTTGGTCTGTTGGAAGACATGGGTTGCCATGCTTTGGCTTTGCCTCTTGGAGAAGGCTTTTCAAACCTGTGGTAAACAGGGTTTTGGACAAAAGACGTGTTCTTGGCTTGGATTATCAACACTGTGTTAGTGGCTTCTCACAGGAATGATCACCAGTAGTGATGTGAGTCTTCCTTGGCCAGGAGGACAGATGGGGTGTTGGGGCTGTCACACCAAGGCTGCCCACAGGGCACGGGGGTGTTTCTCATTGAAGTTCAGACTCTCCAGGAGATGGAACCAGCCCCCAACATCACTCTCACATCCTGACCCTGTGTTTCAGATTGTGCCTGGTGACCCCTTGGACAAGAGCATCGTCATCCGACCTCTGGAGCCCCAGCCAGCCCCACATCTGGCCAGAGAGTTCATGATCAAGACCAGGCGTAGGAAGGTATGTGTGGGAGTGGTCCCTATAGTGTTCCTCTGTCCATCTCTACCAGCAGCTGAGCTGTTGCAGTGCTGTCCCTTGGGCATGCCACGTCCTCCCTGTGTTCCCAGAGTGGACCGATGTTCTTTGTGCTCCAGGACTTCCCTCACTCTTGATTCCTCATGCTGCCCATTGGTGCCTGTGGTGCTCCCGGTGCCTGTGATGGACCGACGAGTGACTCATCTGGTATTAGCTCCAGCCAAAAGTGGGGCCCTGCAGCATCTGCTGAGCCCCACTCCATCTGGCCCCTTGGTGGCCCGAGGTGGTCCATTTGTCCTGCAGAAAAAGCAGCAGCTGGTTTCTGTGCTGGTTTAGTGAGCTGGACTGTGGGGTTGGAGGGGCAGCTGGGACTGCAGAGGGAGAGAGGATTCAAGCTCCCCTTTGGGAGGGCAGTGAGCTGGTAGATGCTCAGCAGCAGCAAGCACACACTTGCAGCTTCCTGAGGGACTGTTAGATGTCTTCAAACCACTGAGCAATGCCTAATCCTTTGCAAATTCTCCTGCCTCCTCTGGAGCCTGAAAATCTGTCTTACTGCGGGACACCAGGGCTCTTTTGTGGATCTCTGCCGTGATGGCTGTACGAGTGCTGCAGAGGAATAACCTCGGGTTTTGCGGTTACCCTGCAGGGCTTGAGCGAGGACGTGAGCATCAGCAAGTTCTTTGATGACCCCATGTTGCTGGAGCTGGCCAAGCAAGATGTCGTTCTCAACTACCCCATGTGACCATGCTGCTGCGGCGTGAGGGCTGACCTGAGTCCTGGCTGGCGTCTGTCCGCCCTTCCCCACCCCCGCTTGCCGAGCCCTGGCTCCGGGGCACACAGGGAACCACTCCTCAGGTTGCTCTTTGGCTGTAGGCGCTCCCTGGGCACTCCTGGACTGGGCATGCAGGGCCTGCCCTGTACAGGGAGCAGCCCCGGGTGCTGATGCTTTTTGTATTACTGGTCTTCAGCCATTGTGGCTTCCAGGGAGGAGATTTTCCCTGTGGATATTTCTCCCCAGGCACACGGGTTATCCCTGGCTGCAGCAGAGCAGCCTGAATATAATGTCAGGATTACTGAGGACTGAGTGTAAGCGGGCATCAAGCATCTGAGCTTTCTGCTAACCTCCTGGTGCTGGCAGTGTTCTGCCTCGGGCACAGCACATCTTTGGGCAGCTAAGGATGGGAGGGATGCTGTGGGGAGAGCAGTTGTACCAGCCTCCCCAGGAGGAGAGGCAAGCATGGCTTTTACCTTTTTTGTACACCTTTTTGAACCCTTGTAAACGTTTAATGCGAACTTCTGCGCAGGGCTCAGTCCGATTGTGCCGAGGAGGCAGCACTGGGAGATGCTCTGCCTTCACTGGGGCTTGGAGCACACACTTCCACTTCCCTCTGTCCACAGTGCTGTCCTACCCCAAGGGCTCCATGTCCCCCAGCCATCCCGCTCCTGCCCGCAGCAGCTCACTGACCAGCCTGCCCGGGACAATCCTGTGCCGCACAAAGATTTTCTTCCTTTCTCACTAGGCCTTGGGGCTAATCTCATCAGCTGCTGCTGCTTCAGAGCTTTCTAGTGCTCTCTCTCGCCTCCCCTGCCCTGCTCTGCCTCCAGGTTCGGCCCCGTTTCACTCCTCAGCGTGTGCTGTGAAAGTAGGGCTGGTTTACATCACGCGGCGGCATTTACACCCGCTCTGCTGGCACGGCTGCCTCCCCAGAGTGAGCCTTGTCTGGGCACACCCTGATGCGTCTGTGCTGAATGTGGCCATAGCAGCCTAGTCCGAGCTCAGACTCACTTCTGGGAACCTGTCCCAGAGCATCCCCATCCTCGGAGGGGCTCAGATGGCTTGGGGGATGGGGGCATGCAGCACCCTGCGAGCAGAAGGTAAAGCCAGGGACACCCCCAAGCTGCTGGTGGAAACTGGGAGGCACTTGTCTGACATAGACACGGCACACAGGAAGCAGCCTCAGGAAAGTGTCCCGCCGTCCTGTGGCCTGCCGGGTCTGTGGAAACTGGATATTGTGAGGATAATTCAGGGCCACTGCTTGCAAGCAGGACTTGAAAACTGAGGAGGGGAAGGATTTCCTGTGCTGCCAGCAGGCAAAAGCCTGGCTGTGTGTACTGCCCGTCCCATCCGCCTGGCCGGAGGGTGCAAACGGCTGGGGACTCCAGCCTTCTCTCCGGGCTCGGCCTTTCCTGATGGGCAGCTCTGGGAGGTTCCCCATCGCCTCCTGCATCTGACCTGGCACCGCCTTCCCCTCTTCCCTGCTCACAGCAGGGTTCAAGTAAGACCAGCCTTACACCCCCAGCCAACCTTCCCACAGCCTCCCTTCGGTGCTTGGCACCTCCCAGCACGGCTCAGCACCAAACTAGGCCCCTGGGAACCAGGCCAGGCATCTCCTGGGCCGTGCACGCTCCAAGTTGCTGGTGCTGCAGCAGGATCAGTGCCTGCGGGGCTATCAGCGCTCAGTGCTGCACTGCACGTCCCGGTGCTCGAGGGATGTGACCCTGGCTCGGGAGCCAAGCACTCAGCTGCCCTGTCCCATCATGGCAAGGGGTTGTGTCCCAGGAAGGGGATGTCCATCATCATCCTGGGATGGCTCTGATCCCAACCCTGGGCTCTCCAGGGATGGATAACAGGGCTGGATGGAGGATCCTGTGGGGACACCCGTACACCATGGGCATCAGTGCTGGTCACCCCTGCCCTCCAGAGAGCAGAACCATGGGGCTGTGATGCCCGACGGGTCCCTATGGATCTTGAGCACACTCTGGCTTTCCCCACAGGAGGGGAGCAGGATGCAGCCCAGGCAGGCGTGGGAAGGATCCAGTTCTCACGCTGTTCCCAGCAGCTGGAAAACGCTGACCTGCAGCAGGCCCGATCTCACAGTTGAAAACCCGACCCTGTGCATACAGGCTGGGAATTTTCCATGAAAACGGCTCTTCCCTGGGAACATGGGCTCTGTGCATCTGGACCCTGACCCTGGCCCCGGCCCCTTCCCAGTGGCTGGAATTTCCCCCCTGCCAACAGAGGGGCTGCAGGGGGCCCCAGAGGGTGCACTGGCTTGGTGCAATGGCAAAGGTAAACTGAGGCACAGCAGCATGCAGAACTGCTGGCCAGGACAGTGGGTGCAGGGGGCTCCATGCTTGGCATGAGTTCATTGAGGCTCAGCACTGCGACTGGCCAAGGGGGCAAATACCTTCATCCACAGCGGAGTCATCAGCAAGGAGCGACACTAGGTCTCCCCGTTTGTCCCATCCCCAGGGGGACACAGTGCCTAGAGCAACGAGCTCACAGTGGGGTGAGCCCCAGCCCTGCTCCCGATGTCCCTGCCCCCATCCTGCGCCCAGTGTTCCTCCCTACAGCCCTGCTCCCTGTGTCCCTGTCCCACTCTGGAGGGGACCCAGCGCCCTCAGTCTCCAAGGCCATTGCTTGGTGTCACCAGACATGTCCCCGTGTCCCC
>NW_010286121.1:0-4594 GCF_000690775.1 Eurypyga helias
TTTCGCCGGGGTGGCACTCGCACCTCACATGCGACCTCCGAGTACTGCTTCTCACGTACAACCACTTCGGGGCTGGCCGCCGGCAGACACATATGCCCGGAACAGGACGCCAGCTGTGCCCCAGCCTACGCCGAGAAGGCCAAAAATCCAAGATGTTAATTCCCCCGGTGTCATGTACTCTCCATGTGTAAACTTTGCAGGCCCCAGGGAGGTATTGAGGAGGAGGACAGTGAAGGAAGGCTATAAATCACTGCGGATGAACGAATGTGGAAAGGAAGTGGGGAGAACGAACGCACCGAGATTTCCTGCGGAAGAAAACAGCGGTGTTGGGAGGACCTCATCGGCAACGCTGCCGTGTTCAAGGGAGCATCTCACCTACACGGGCCTGAGCTCTTCCGGAGGAGCAGAGCGATGGGGCTGTACCCCTGCCACACCACCCAGGGCTGCACGAGCAGCTGTGCCTGTTTGCTGCTTGAGAATGGTTACAAGCCCTTAGCATCCGCTGAGGACCTTTTTATTCCTGGTGGAATAGACTACTCCCAAGCTACACAAGATGAGTGCGTAATAGCTGTGCATTTATAGCTGTAATTACTGATACCGGTTACGCTGACTCATGCACGTTGAATTCCAAGTGCAGAAGGAACCATTGTATGTGTGCGCATGTTAAAGAAATCACAGGGCATTTCAACTTGCTACTTCCATTTTGTTCCATTTTATTCAAGGTCCTTACTTCACTGTGGTGTTGATTTGCCCTTGTATTTATAACAAATGATAGCAGAGCAACCGCATTGTATGTTTAGTCAAATCGATGTGTAAGAGTCACACCACTTAAATGACAATGGCTTCCCTAGGTCAGAGCTGCAAGAGGGATCTCTGGTGAACTAGCCTCTGGTCTCATCCTCTGATGCTTCAGCTTCTGCTTCTCTTGCCAGCAGTATTAGTGTGGCTCATATGCACCGCAGTCAGATGTGCCGTCTGGCTCAGCTCTGAATCTTTAGAGTGGATGGCACTTTCTTAATGTATTCAAAATCTGCAGCATTAACTAGCTCGTGGTGAGATGAGTATTTGGAAGACAAAGGAGAATAATCTAATACTATCAGGGGTCCTCAAAATTTCCTTTGAGATCTTTAAGGTGGACTGCTTCACATTACATTTCACCCCAACGGGCAAGACTGGGCTGTTTTATAGCACAGTGACATTGGTTGTACACAGCACACAGGCAACACCAAGTGCCAGGCCGAAGAAGAGCAGACAGGACCCCTGATTCCTCTTCCAGCAAAAAAAAAGCCTCCTAAAGTAGGAGAGAGTTTCTTCCTTCTTTCTGCGTTGTGCTGAACCAAAGAGGTGAGCATTTTCTTCTCCTCACACTGCCAGGGTGGTAGCTGAGTGCCCTGGGGTCTGACAGCAGAGTCCTTCTGCAAGCCAGTCTAGGAGTTGCCACTAGCTGTAGTAGAACATTGCTCCTTACAATCTACTTTTTGGCAATTACCGTTCTGCACTGAATTCCATGCTACTAGTTCATGCTGCTTGCATCATCTGAGCTAACGAGGTAACTGCAAAAAATCTGGAGCCATAAGTGGTAGTCCAACACATTTTGATTATGCATATAATCACTCTTTGCTGGGATTGATGGCAATGTTTATGTAGAGGACATTCATGTTCATGGCTTCAGAATCTTAAAGCATCTCAAAGCCTATGTATTTCTTCCACAAATTATCCGCAATTAGAAAAATACCGTTACTTAGTTTTATAAATGGGTGACCGAAGACATGTAGTGACAATACACTAAAGTCAGTTTCAAGACTCATAGTTCCAGAACAAAAGCACTGGGGCAGGGTGATGGTCTAGTATAAACTCACTTCGCTGGTTCAGACTTCTTCAGACAGTTTATGTGAATCAGCTTTATGTGATGAGTTTTTTACCATTCCTCCCTCAACTGCTTACATTCTTGACTGTGTGGGGAGAAGTCTAAGTATGTGCCATTGCCTGTGCCAGAAGTTTACACTGCTGGGAGCGTAAGTAGTGCACGGGTCCAGGATGAATTTCACTGGAACCACCAGTACATGCAGCTGGATCATTTTGCCAATGCAGAACATTTAACATTTTTATTGCATCTTCACACTGTCAAAACATTTGATTAAGGATGGCAGTACAGAGTGCTCAGCCACTGCAGGGTTTTCGTGTGAGTTCCGGTTGTCTCTAACAGAGGAGTGAGATCAGATGATCAAAATAATTTTCTTTTGTCTGGAAATCCATGGACCAGTCCTGATCTGAGCTACTAACTGAGTGGGTTCAGCATATGGAGAGTCCAGCATTGTGCACATATCCAGTAACCATGGACGAATTTTCAAAGGGAAGTTGCACACAGGAGGATTTACTTTTCTCAGCACTGAAAAACCATCACCGAAAAAACCCACCCCAAACCTATAACAAAGGATTTTTAGAAATCTGAAAATGCGGTAAGGGGCAACTAAAAGCTTTCTGCGTAGCAATGGATAACAAAGCCTTTTGCATCAAAAGCCTTCCTCTAGATCGTGACTTATGCAGGAGTTAAAACTCAACATGCTATTTCAAGATTGAAAATTCTGTGATATGTTAATTTGGAGATTTTTTTTTTTTTCCCTAGAAATGTATAGAACTACAAAGAGTTCTAATTATTCTCTTAATTAAATTAAGCAATTTTCTCCCTCTCCTGTGTTCCTCGCCTGCCATGTCTTTGAAGAGTATGTAAGGCTATATGAAAAAACACTCAAACTTTGCCAGTTCTACTGATCTGATCAGCTTATGAAAATAATAAAAAAGTATGTATTAAAATAATATTAAGCATGCTCATTAAGGAGGCACTTTGCAGGAAATTATAATTTATTAGTTCTTACACTTAGGTCTGGATGTTCAAGGGCAGTTTATCCTTTCTGTCTAGTAACTGCAGATATCATAAACTCCTTCTATCCTTAGATAGTGTCAAGGAGATGTGAGCTGTGGCATATCAGCATGTCAACACTAAGCCTGATTTTCTTTTTGCTGGAAACAAGGGCAGGAGACAAGGTCTTATAGGAGGGTCCTGAATGCTTTTAAGAAAATGGATGTTTTTCAATAGGGGTTACCTGGATTTCTGATGACTGCTCATTTCACCTTTTCTTATTTTTTGCTGCTCCACAAGCAATGGAGGTAACTGAGCTAGTCCTGAAATTGGAGACTCTTCACGCAGATACTCACATGAGCCATGACTTGCCTACAAGTCGGCAGATCGGTCATCTTGATCCCTTCCTTAAAACACACCTGAGGTCTTTGTACCATCAATATTATTATTCTGAACAGAACAGGTGCACTTTTCTGCAACCAACGAAATATGGGAAACTGCCTCCTCCCTGAATCACTTTCTGAAATTCAGCAAAGTTTACAAATAAATTCAGTCTTTCTGGATTCCTCAACCATGACTGTATCCTCTTAGCCACCAACATATCCTTGCATGTGGCCGACTTCCTGGACTGTTCTGCCTTAAGCTGGGTTTCTTTCTTAGAACTATGAGTCTCCAGAGCATGCGTATATGGTGTTGACAACATGTAGGCAGGACTTCCAGTCTTGAGTACTGCTGTTACTTCCTATTTTTTAGAAAACAATTACATAATCTAAGCCAGTTCCACAGGGGAAATTGCATGTAAGAGAAAAGAGATTGTAAAAACTTTCCTAGAAGTGAAAGAAGCAGAGGCATCTTGGTGAGTTAAAATGCCAGCACTGCCAACCAAAAAGGATGCAAAATTCTGGCGGTTAATTAATTATTTTTGCGTCACATTCACTGGAAAACCGAGCAGTGTTGAGCTCCCCTAGTTGCCGAAAAATAGGTGACATTGATTCGGTTTCCCAGTTACGTATCTGAAGTGATCTAATCCCTAGGAAAGACAGCCATGGAGAAATTCTAAAACCATATTTTCTTTTCCTGTTGATTTTACTGCTTAGGGGCTGTAGATGCAAACTGGTGCAAAATCTTCAGAGAAGGGGAAGAAATTAATGAAACGTTAGGAGCAAAGGTTGTCTGGGCGTTTTTATTAACTAATCTTCTGGTTTTACGTTTTTTAAAATAACATTGCAATGACTGTAAAAATGTCTTTCTAGATAAAAGAAGGATTTAAACTCACCCTTTTAAAGAAGCATCAGATTTAAAGTGAGACAGCATTTATAAAGATTTCACATGTTCATTAATGATACACTCATTAATTTATAATAAGTTGTGTTATTGGAGTAGAAAATTCTGCTTCGTATCTGAAGCAACCTGGAAAATGTAATTTCCACTTGAACACAAACTGGTATAAATGTTTGCACCTTTAAATTCTGCAAAAGCAATAATTGCACGAAACAAACAAAAACGCAGGTACTAGCCTGTAGCATGCACCCTGCAGATGACTTCTGGCTTTTGTGGCTTTCTCCTTCTCAAAGCTGTGCCTTCTCCTTGAGATACTGAATCAAGGTACACTCTGATCTGAGTGCATGCCTCAGGTTTTTCTGAGAGTAGAGTAAAAAACTCCCAGTTCATTGTCTAGCAGAGTGTTCTGGTTTTAGTCGGGATGGAATTAATTTTCTTCACGGTAGTTAGTAT
>NW_010286122.1:0-4629 GCF_000690775.1 Eurypyga helias
AACAGTATCTGTTCAGCACCAGCAGGTGCTGGTCCCTCACGATCCATGTCACCAAGATCAGCGGCTCAGGGATGACTGTGTCACAATGGGCAACACAGGCAGCGCTGGCCGTGTCACCATGACGTCACAGCGGGGTACAAAAGGGGCCGGAGGGCGATGAGTCCTGCACTCTGGAGGAGCCTCCACAGGACGAGTGCAGAGATGAGCTCTCACATGGCCGTCACCATTAAGGAGCGACCTGCTGCCGTGAGGCAGACCAAGATAAACTTCTGGGACGGGATGGAGCACAGCTTCATGATGCCCAGCATCACCGCCAAAGGTACAGGCATCCACAGCCACCACAGGAACGTTGGCATGACCGACAGCTGCAGCGGTCCATGGGCGAGAGAGCGCTGCAGCCAGCTCAGGGTTGTCTCCACTCTGGGCCTGGGATGGTGATGACTCTTTGCATCTACCACCGCACCATGGCTCGGCAGACTTTGGAGGGTTGGGAGTTGGTGACCTGACTTTCCTTCCTTCCTTCACTTTCCAGAGCGAACAGCTGTCTGGGATGCAGTGGCCAGCTACGTCCAACAACAGCTCATGCTGAAGAAGGTGTGTCACACGTGTGTACTCCTAGTTCACCCAGAGGGTGGGGAATGCGCACAGGAGCCTGCAGTTACTCCTCCCCTTCTCAGAAAGTTACTCCCCAAGGCCCCACGGATGGAGAACAATGCTCCTGGCAAGGGTGCTATCACCTGTGGTAGGTGGTATTGCACAGCAGGGCTGATCCCAGTCGCTGGAGACCCCCTGGATGCCCTGAGGCTGCTCCTGCCCTGACTCTGGCACTGCTTTTTTGGAGGGGCAAGAGGAGGGAGAACTCTGGGCAGCTCCTCCCCAGAGCTATCCTCACTGCCCCAGCACAGACCTCAGAAGAGCAGGAGTGGGCAGCATCCAGCCTGAAGCACCATCCCGGTACAGGGCCACCTCCAGCTCTTCCATCCAGCCAGTCCTCACCCTTCTACCCTTTCCTTCTCTTCCACTCCCAGGGGGTCCGAATTCCCACCCTTGGCTCCTTCGATGTTATCCCCAAATGGATCCAGGTTGGGGACAAGGCTGTGATTATCCAGCGGCCCGTCTTTCAGTTGGCCTGGAACCTTGCAAGCATCTACAACCTCTGGGACAACAAAGACTACCTTCCTGGTAAGACTGCACATGAAACCCTGGCTGGCTGCACGGGCAGGGAGAAGGGGGGTACCGCATCCCTTCCCTGGCCTCTCTAAAGCAAATTGCCTCCTCTGCAGAGCAGCTCCAAAAGCTTTGGGGGGGCCTTTGCGGGCAACGACTGCACTGAGCAGCCCTTGGGAAACGCCTGCAGAAGGGCCACTGGGTGAGCGCCTCCATCCCTCTTGTGTGCTTTTCCAGGCACTAAGGAGCTGGAGCCCTTCAAATACGCCAAGGTGGCCGCAGCCGCCTCCGTGTCCCGGCAGAAAGTGGATTGCTGCATAAAGGGCACCACGTCCCTCCTCTCTCACTGCCTGGGGAAGGGGGAGAACATCGCCCTTGTCCTGAGGGACGTGGGGGTGCTTCTCTTTGAAGGCACAAGGGTACAAATGAAGTTCTTTTACAACTTCCTGGAGAGGATATCTGGGAAGGAGAACTTGGAAAAGGCTGTTGCTAAGGTGAGCGTTTTGGCTTCTCTATGGCCTGGGCAGTCCCACAGCGCTGCCCCAGCACATGGCCCACCAGGACATGCCCAGCCACTCGGGCCTGCCAACTCTAATCGCCTCGGCCAGGCAGAGGACGTCATGCCATCTTCACGTTCCTCTGCTGCAGGTCCCCTGGCTGCTGGATATGGTGGTGTCCCAGGTGGTACCCGTGGCCTCACTGACATTTTCTGGCCGTGTCATCATCCTTCCCAAGTAAGTACGTCTGTGGATGCAACCCCTAGTTGCTCAGCTGTGGTGGGGTGGCCTTCGCTCCATGTGACTACAGGTGTCCTGCCAAGGCGGCACCAGGCAGCGACGTGTCCCCAGCCCACATTCATTCCTGTGCAGCAGAGCCGATGGGAAAGATGGAGAGCTTTAGGCGACACTTTCTGCCAGGCATGGCCTGGACTTCTTTGCAGGGGCACTCCATTTCCCAGGATGGGATATAGTCAGCCTTGGAAAAAAAGGGGGTTTGTGCAATGCCAAGATCTGCTTGTGGGCAGGTGACTGTGGCAAGTGGCAAGGGCTGCTGGTGCCGTGGGTCAGGCTGGTGTTGTCTCTTTGTCTCCAGGTTCCAACTGGAGTTTGTGCCCAAAGCACCGCCCGGGCACCCTCTCAAGGCCCTGAGAAACGTCCCCGGGCAGGACAAGCAGAAGAAAAAAGAGGCTTCGCCCTTTCTCCAGCATGGCAAAAAAGGTAAAGCTGCTCCTGGCTCCTTTCCATAGCACTGCAACCCAGCTTCTGTGACAGAGTGGGGAAAAGCCTTCAGTGGTGAGTGTCGAAAGACTCCAGCTTGTGCCGGAGCTTCCTGACAACTCAGCACAGCCTTTTCTGCTGACAACTCGTTGGCTTCCACAAAACTGAAGCCCAGGGTGGGATGTTGCCACCGGAACCGTGGGAGGACAGCAATCCAAGGCCCTGGGGAGATGACCCCTGTGAAAGAGTTTTGAGAAGAGGCCTGAGCACCCCTACGAGTCAGCAGGGCTGGCGGGGTCCCAGCGATGCTCTTCTGAAGAGCTCTCTCTTTCCCAGAGTCGGTGGGATTACCTGAAGTGCCTTTGCCAGCCCGTTCAAGCTTGACTCCTAATGAAGCCCCACAGCTCTGGGAAATGAAGGAGATGAAGAAGAGGAAGAAATCTCGGGTCAGGTGAGCCTGGAAGCTCAGCGCTTGTGTCTGTGCAGGGTTGATTTTACAACCCAGCGAGCGCCCATTCCCCAGCCCCAAACATTCACTGTTCATCGCTGCCCAACAGTGGTTAAGGCAGTGCCCGGTGCAGCGGGATGAGGCTGCTGGGAGCCCCACATTTCACAGGGCTGGCTCTTCTCCTTCCCTTCAGGAGAGCTCCAGCGTGGCCCCCTCATCTGTGCACGAGGACGGCCGTGTGTAGGCCAAGGGTCCAGCTCAGGGGGGATTCCTCTCCTGAGCTGAGCGCAGCCATTGGCTGAGCTGCCCGTGGCTGCGTGAACACACACATGGCTCATGGGGGCGGGGTACGGCCCCAAACCCGTCACCTGCTCAGGCAGACCTCTCCTGTTGTGACCTTTCAGGTGCCCGCCGGCAATCTCAGGGGAGTCCTCTGGGGAAAGGCAGCCGGCACCCGGCCAACCCAAGGGCAAACCTGCACCCAAAGGCCAACTATCAAAGCAGAGCCAAGCGCAGGCAACAAGAAGTCAGAGGCACAGGAGAGGAAGACAAGGAGAAAAAGAAGTTCCTGTTGGAAGCAAATTACCATCAATGAGCTCTGAGGCCAGGCTGCCTGAGGACCTCACCTACAATGTCTTCATTCCACTGCCACCAAGACCCGGGGCAGCACAATTACTAAAATCAAGGCCTGAGGCGTTCTGGTCAGTGCTGGAAGAACCACAGAAGACCATATTAGCAGGATACAGCTTTCAGCCCTCCCTTTTGCTGCCACCAGTATACGAGGAGTCCAGGTGTACACAACGCCAGCCCCTGTAGACCAGATCAGTGGTCTCCAGGATGGAGTGGCCCTGGCTGGAGTGATCAGGGCTTGGGGTGCCCAGAGCAGAGGGAGCACCACCTCAGGTGGCAGAAGAGGTATGTGACTCGGATCTGTGTCATTCTTGGCGCTATTTCCATGTAGAAATGCAGCGTTAGAGGGACAATGGGGACTCTTCAAAGAGCCCTTAGTTCCGATTGATGGCATGGCAAAGTCCCCACCTTGGGCTCTTCCATCACCAGGGGAGAGGTAGGCGTTTTTCAGTCACGTCCTCTCTTCTGTAGCCTCAGCAAACACGCCAGGCCATGTTATTTGCCCGTGTCTGCAGGGCCTAGCACACCGCGAGGGTGCCCTGGGCCAGACAGGAGACTCTTTCTTCCCAGCTTGTTGCTCCTTTAGATCCCCGATGGGAAGAGAATGGCTTTTTGGGTGGGTCTGGCACAGCTTGGGAGCAAAGTGCTGCTGCTGGAGAGGGTGAAGAGAAGGGGTAGATGGAGGGAGAGCAACAGCCGCCTTGCCCTCGGTGTTCTGACCTGAAGTCAGCCGAGGGGTCTGTGTGTGGGCAAAGAGCTCCCAAAACCTGCAGTGTTGTTTTGGAAGAGTCTCTCTTGCAGAAACCATCTGACCTGGGGGCACAAGGAGCTTGCGAAGGAGATGAACAAAAACACAGAGGTGAAGTTGCAAGAGAGTGCTGACTTTTTTCACGGCCCTTCACCAGAAGGCGGGTGGCAGATACACTTGACTCCCAGCCATACTCTGGTTCAGGCTGACTAAGGGGCGACACGCCTCACGCCCTCGGCTTGAATTTGCAAGATGGAAAGCTTCTGTTTCTGTTTTCCTCAATAAAACATATTGCTGCTTCTCTCTCGCGCGTCAAGTGTATTCCAATCTTCCCCGGAAGATTGTATTCCAATCCCACACGGAAGGTGCCAGGACTGAAGGCTGTTGCTGGCCCTCACCTCCCCGTTGTCCCCTTAGGG
>NW_010286123.1:0-4616 GCF_000690775.1 Eurypyga helias
TGCTGCTGCTGCTGCTCAGAGGAGACAAAATGCGAAGAAAATGGAATTTAAAGGGAATATTACAATTTTTTTTAACCAGCAGGGCTTGCCCTCCAGAGTTGGCGTTACGTGATCGCAGATGACTCTCATCCTGACGAATTCCTGGCATGATTTTAAACTCGGGAGGGAGAACGCATTTTGTGCTCTTTCAGTGCTTGCGCTGCCCTTGCCTCCAGCTCCTGGTGGCGTGAGGCTGCTCTTGGGCCTACGCTTAAAAAGTTACTGACCCTCAGTTAACAGTTTTTCTGCCAGATTCCTTTTTCCAGCCGTGGTGCCGTAGGGCGGGGGGCCCTGTTGTGGCGTGCGGGGGAAGTTGCTGTGATGCTGTGGCTCGGCTGTACGGAGGGAGCTGCCTGAGGAAAAGCCGTTCAGGGGTGTTTGTGAAAACAAATCCTCCTGAATTGGCGCAGAACTGATATGGAGCAAAACAAACCCTTTGAAAAGAAAAGAATGGTACTAGCACTGAAAGAGAGGTACTGAGATGGTTTTGGAAAGTAAAACCCAGAATATCATGGAGGGGGGGGCTCTCCCCTTGGTGAAAGGAGGGCCCCCAGCTAAACTGTTGGCGTTGGCTGCTTTTCATGTTGTCCAAATGGTTGGAGGGATTGGAGTTCCTTAGGCTTGGTGGAGGCCAGAGAGGTCAGTGTGGTTTTTAGGCTGAGTTTAGTGGCACGTGAGTAGCCTCTGTGTAGCAAAAAATACTTTGTGAAAGTAATTTTATCTCTGATCATCCTCTGAGAAGCTGCTGCTTTGCTTCTCCCATCTTGGGAAGAAGCAAGCTGTGAGTTTACTCTTTATCCTTAAACTGGCTTGTCTCAGGGTCACAGATGAACTGTTAATCTTGTGAGCTTCTCTGTTTCATGATATTTCTGTATTATGGGGCCTGAGCTTTGGTTCATTCAGCCATCTTCTTCCCTCATTTATGACCTGTTTAAAACACCACTTTTATGATATTGATGAGAAGTCATTTTTAATGGCTCTGCTCTTTTTTTATTCCCTTGTCGTTAAGTGCCACTACAACACTGTTCTACCTGTTCACCCATCTGCCCCAAGGAAAGGAAAAAAGAGATTGGGGGGCATAAAACACCTCAGAACTGCCCTTGAATGAACTGCACGTATACGTAGGACCTAAACCCGTGTCTCTTAATCGGCATAGCATGTGTGGAATTGGCAGAGGCAGGTACAACAGCACCAGGTCTCAGCTGGTGTGTTCGGGGTGTCGCAGCAGGGTGTCCGGAGGAGCTGTAGCTCTGAAGATGAGTGGCAGCACAGGACATGACGGCAGAGAAAGCAGGATATACTTGTTATGGTAATACGTGCTTTCAGTGATGCATAGTTCTGCAGTGAAGTTAGTTTACAGGGCACCAAGTCATCCTTCCTAACCCTGGCGTAGGCTTGGATCGGGCTCCGAGGGCCTGTCAGTATGTTTGTTGTATGTGTGTGTGTGCGCTTGTTCTTGAACTGTTGTAGGAAATTGTGTTGGGCTTCTGTGATAAAATAATTGGAGTTAGACATGGTTGTCATGTATCCAACAAACTTAACCTTGTATTCTCTTTATTTTAAGCTTGATATTTTAGCAAGTTGGGTATATTTTTTGCTTTGGTTAACTTAACAGTAGCCCCACTTTGAAGAAAGCTTTAAAAAACCCCCACAAAACCAGGCCCAAAATACTTATTCTGTGGTATTTCACCCCAGCTAGGGAAGAGGAGTGATTTACCAAGGCTAAACTCCAAATTTATTATGTAATTGATGCTTTTATTAAGGTTGTTATTTCTAGATTTATGTGTTTCCTGTGAGGACTGGAAGGTGATTACTGTGTTTGTGTCTCAGCCTTTCTGAGCTGGTGCAGGTATCTCCAGCAGTTTCATAAATGTTGCTGCTACCCCAGTGCTTCCCAAACTGGGAATGTGTGCTGGAGCAGACCAGTGGTAGGTGGCTTCTGAAGAGGGATGGAGTATCGTCCGTGGCGGCGGTGCGAGACCCAGCCTGCTTGGAGTTCAGCGGGAGCGACTGTGAGCAAACAGGCTCCCTTTGGAGGGGTGTGGGTACAGATAATTTGGGAGGTGATGCAGTATTTTGTTTCTTGCTTTCCTGGTAGTTAAGGAAAGAAGAAACAGTGGTTTCCCACTCGGACTCTGAGGGATGTCACTTCTCGCAGAAACCTGCAGTCTGTACGTGAAATGTCCCTCCAGGAGACAGTTGGGAGCTGAGTGCAGGGCTCTCGACAGGCCTTCGCTGCAGAAGGGCTTGAATTGGTTGAAGATCTTTACTCTCAGCACAGCGGTGGTAGAAAAACATATCATAAAAGAGTTTACTAATCTAGTTCAAAATCCAAAGACCAGCCTGGTCCAACCCACCTTCGTCTAAGCTGGCTCGCTTGCTGGAAGTTGATAAGGAGCAGTGGCAGCCACTTTGCTGGTGCTGTGAGGGCAGGAAGCAGGGGTGGGTTCCTGCAAAAGCTCTGCAGGTGTTGTCCGGGCTTCAGGCTACGGCGAGTTCCCGGACAAAGTTTGTGCCGAGGAGTTTATCTGGAATCCCGCAGCCTGTGCAGCCTGCGTGTGCTCCCGCTGATTCTTGTGTTGTGTTGCCTGCAGGTTGTCTTCGGGCGGAAGCTTACATCGTTCTCCACAATAGCACTTAACCAGTTGCAGCATGAGAAGAAATACGACATCTACTTTATGGATGGAGATGTTTATGCACTGTACAGGTGAGCACTGGCATCCTTTCTGTAACGTAGCCCTAGAGCAGCATGTTCTTATCTGCACTACGTGGCAGGAAATGCATGCTGTAGTCCAGCGGCGTGGTTTGGTTTCGTGGAAATGGCGTGGCTGCCGTGCTGCCTACGTCAGTCACTCTGCAGTGCGGGCGGCTTTGGTTGCTGGGAGGCTGGAGCGGCGTGCCTGGCGTGAACGCTCGGTCCCGCGGCCAGCAAAGGGAGCAGCCCCTCAGGGCTGGGGTGTTAGATTCACTGGTGTGTAGTACACAAGCACTGCTCTGTCGATGCCTTTTGCCTCTTTACCAACAGCAGACCTGCTGAAAGGCTTTTCTTCCCTTGCATGGCTGCTGAGGCAGGAGGTAAAGACTGAATTTCTATTACTTACTGTATTTATAAGGATTAATCAAAAGCAATTGTACCAAACAAAAGAAGAGCAACCTTGTCTGCCTACAAAGGTCTCGATTCTGAAGGGAGAGTGAATTAAAAAAACAATGCAGAGTAAAAAAATGTGGCATCAGCATCATGTTTTTAAAATATTTTTTCCTAATGTGCTTAATTGGGAGGCCTTAAGATAAATAAAAACAATTAAAAGGAAAGAAGAATGAGGAAAGATGGAACCATGGAGGCAGTGCTGCCCTTTTCTTGGAGAATTGAGCCTTTTGTCCGACCTGGTTTGGGCCTTGCTGACACATCTACAGTTATGTGTGACTTCATCTTTGCGGATGGATTTAGTGAGCAGAAGCAGTTGGAAGCATGTTTTGGTGGATTCGACACCAGCTCCAGGAATTGCTCTTGGCGATACGATTTCTGGAGGGTTGCTGAGATGAGGGTTCCGTGGGCAACAGCCAAGTGCGAGGGAGCAGGGGTCTCCCGCTGAGACCAGTGCTCTGTCTTTGCCTCTTTCTGGGACTCATGTTGAGGGCTTGGTTTGGGTTTTTCCCCCTCTCCTTTTCTATTATAATTCCCTCCCCTCTGTATTGTTCAGTTTCTGGCAGTAGAAAGTGTAAATTGGATGCGGATGTTGCCCATGTTCACGGGATCTCTGGTGAGCGAGGGGGTTGTTGCGTGGACATGTTAGAGTCCCCCCCACACTTCGTGGTGGCAGTGTGTTACTTGCACTGCGACTGTTCGGCTCTTCTCTTATGGCTGAAGTCTCTGCAATTTCGATCTGTTCCTGGCAGATGACAAAGTGTTCTTGGAAAAAGCAGGACACTACCTTCGCTACAAATTGCTGAGGGAGCTATAAAAACGCCGCCTTCTGCCACTGACAGGGCCTTTGTTTTTCTGATAAGGGTGTTGGGTTTCTGAGAGGGAATCAGGTAATTTTTAGGAAATCTTTCTCATCCCTTAGGAAGCTGCTGCAGCATGAATGCTCTTTGTGTCCAGATGTGAAGCCATTCAACACCTTTGCAGATCTGGAACAGCACATGAGGAAGCAGCACGAACTCTTCTGTTGCAAACTCTGTGTTAAACACTTAAAGGTGAGCCAGTTCCGTGTTTCAGGGTGGGGGAAGGAGGGCTGCTTCCTTTTGTGGCCTGCAAGAGTACTTGGGGAGGTGGGAAGAAGGGGGCGACTGAACAGCATTGGTGTATTTGTCCAGTTTCCTCTGCCTGCAGTGAGGCCAGTTGCTTGGGTTTAAGTCTTTCTTCTTCCATAAATCAGCTAATGAAGACAGCCTGAAGGTTCTCAGCGGGTTATATTTTAATTTAAATCCAACCATGTTAGTAACCACCTGATGGTAGCTCCACAGCATGTGTAAGTACCAAACCTGAATGTCAGGAAGTTAGTCCTCCAGCCCTATTCAATATATTCAATGACCTGGAGGAAGGGATGGGATGTCCTCTCAGCAAGTTTGCTGCC
>NW_010286124.1:0-4623 GCF_000690775.1 Eurypyga helias
GCGGTGTGCTCGCCCGAGGACAGCCCAGAGCGTGGAACAACATGCACCGTTCTTACGCAGAGACGCAATTTAACTGGTAGCCTGGAACGCTGCAGAAGTGGCTTTTCAGCCTGAGCGCCTGCTGAGCACTTAAACCGGTTTGTCTCTAGAGCTTAATGAATCTCTTCCCTTTTCACACGTGTAACACTACACACCCTTTTAAAACAGAGAAATAAAGCTCTGTGCCGAAGATATTTTAGGAGTATGCCTTGCTAGAACAGGACTCCAAATTCCCAGTCGGTGCTCTGAGTAAGCGAGCCAGCAGTAAGTACAAGCAGGCAGAAAGCAGGGAGGAGCAGGACCCTCCCCTCTTGGAAGGAAGGATAGGCTTTGTGGGTTATTTTTGAATGCTGACCTAAAAGGCTGATTTTCCACCCACCCGCCACCCCAGACTGTACAAGGAGCCAGGTACGAGCAGAACGAGGGGAACAGCTGGCTGCTAGAGCTGTTCAGCTTCTAACAAGAGAAAGATCCAATGTGACTACCATAAACAGCAGAAAGCCCATCGGAGCGCTCGCAGGTGCAAGGAAGAAATGTGCTTTTCCTGCTATTATTGTCAGGCTGGCTTGGAGTGCAGCTTAACCCTCTCTCTGCCGCCCGCTGCAGCCATGGTGCCATCAGAGAGGCAAAAGCGAGTGGGCAAGACACCTCCAGCCCACGGGGTTTACTCTGATCCTCCTTTTGGCACTGGCGTTGAGCTGCAACAAGGTGGAAATGCACCGTGAGGAACTGGTGTGACTGTCTCCTCCTGCTCTGCACATTTAACATGTGTGGAAGGGAAAACCCCACCGTGCTATGGGCCTGACTAGGAGTAGGAAGCTATCACTGCACCCATGCCAGCTCCGCAGTGGGAACAAACAAGGTGGAGAAGGCTGCACCCCGCTGCCTGCTGCAGTGCCCTCAGCACCAATCCCCCCGACGAGCTCTCCCCAGACTCACAACATGGAGAAATGTTCCGTGCCCACGGCACATGTTCCCAGGAGCCGGTAGCAGTGGTGGTAGGTGGCCACTAGCCAAGACATTGTCAGGATTCCCCGTGAAGGACTGCGCAGAAGTCATGGGGAGGTACCGACCCCCACATTGGACCTGGCCAGGGGAGCCGGAGGCCCTGCCCGAGCAAAGCCTGCCGGATATCAACCATGTCAGCACCCACTGTCCACAAGGATGCTGGCCAGCTTTCCAGACCTGCCTGTAGTGCTGGGACGCTCTTTCCACCCTCCCTTAGATAAATAAATCCAAAAAATAAAATCAAAGGAATTAGACTGGCAGGAGTAACAAAACCATTGCTGCAGCGCGGTCTTGTAAATAATCTGTCAGACTGGGCCAAAGAGTAAAGGCTGTGCAGAGCTTCTAATTTGAGGGAAGATCAACAATGCTGGAAAACAGTTTGTTTTTCCAGCGCTCATTTGTTTTGTTTGCCAGTGACATCAGTGCTTTCTGATAGGGTTTGCTTCCTGAGGATGCCTGCTATCTTGCCAGCGTTTCCGACTTGTCCCCGTCAGCCGGTACAACTCTGCATTACACTGGAAACAGGGGCCAAGCTTTTCTCTGGAAATTTCTCAGCAGCACTCTCAGATGCAAAGAAACAAGCACAGGCAGGCTGGTGGAAATCGGCATCAGTCCCCCTGTATGGGGACACAATTGGGACCCACAGCCTCGGCGAGCAGGATGCAATGGGACCACCAGACGGAAACATCACCAGAACACCTCGTCTCAGAGTGCTCTGTCCAAGAGCAGGGATTGCATACCCAGCCCTGAGAAAAGCCCAAAGCCCACCTGAAAGACACGCTGAAGGAATCTGGTGCTAGAGTTTCCTCTGAGCTGTTTCTGGAGCCCATTCTCAGTGGGGGAAATGCACTGGTTTCTGCTGATGGTCTGCCCTTATCTGCATTTTGTTTCAGTGGCAGTGGTTCCCAAGCCTTATCCTTTTGAGAGTAGCACCACCACCACCTGTACGATGACCAGTACCAGCGATGATGAATGCCAACACTTGCAGCAGTGGCAGAAACAGCTCCTACCTCCATGCTCTGAAATGGCCCGCATGCCATGGAATTCCCCCTGCACAGTGTTTGGGGAAGCCCATTGGCGTGCTCGTTCCTTTAGCCCTGGTTCCAGAGCACATCCTAGCACAGCACCCACTTACTGGGTGGGAGACCAGAAGCGACAAAAAATTTGGCCCTGGCTGCTCTCTGTTACCTCTCTCCAGCCCTCTGCTACTGAAAGAAAGTGGAAGGTGAATATGACCCCTGAAGTCCTTCTTGTGCATGATTTGCACTGCCCTCCTCTGCAGAACTATTTGTAACATTTTTGTAAGTGATTCTCTACAACTTCACAGGAAAAAAAAAAATTTGAAGAAACATGATTCATATTGCAAAATGAAGCATACAAACATCATGAATTGCCAAAATCAAGACACCCTGCATGGACGCACAAGTTGCTGCAGTCTTTAAATACATGACTTCAGGCTACCGAATTCTGCAGGACTCCTGCCTTGGTTGCCGTGCCGGCTAGGTGATCCTACTCTTCCTGGGCTTTATCTACGGCAGCTATCCAAACACTGTTCTGAAGACAGAGTTACTAACAGGCATCTGATTTACAAAGCGTATTATCTAGATGGGTCACACACATTACACTAGCTTATCTTCACTCCCGTCTGGGTGACATTATTCTCATTTCATATCAGACGCGTGCCAGACAGAAGTATTTATGCAGACAGACTAAAGTGAGCACAACCCTCTCCATTCTAGGCAACCAGTCTGAAGTGCTTACAACCTGATTTTTTAAAGCCCTAAATGTGAACTAGGTACATTCAAAGCAACTACTGCAAGAACCTAGTGCCTCTGCACATCAACCCAAGTGTGGCAAACTAGCTGTCCACACAATGAAGACACAGGATGAGCCAAAAAAATTGGTTGCAGTAATTTATCTACTGCACACTCCTCCAACCCTCTGCCCATCTAATCTAGCACCAACACTTTTGCCCAGGCAGCCCCATATCCCTCCCACCTCTGTTAACTCCTCACCACCATGCACTTCATGGTGCCTTCATTTCCCACTTCCCACACGCACTTGTTCTTCTTGCCATCCCCCAGCACCCCTTCCCTGCCTTGCCGTCTCCTGGTCCCACCAGTCTGGCTGCTCTTCCCACACAGCCCATCATCATGCTAGCCAGCCCGCCCTGCCCTCCTGCACCCCTTACAGCTTCTCCTGACCAGTCCTCGGTTCACATCCATCACCTCATTTTCCTCCTTCCCCTCCTGATGACCAGCTTCTGTCCCGTCTACTTTTCCAGCAGAAGCACCTCTGTGCCTGCTCTCTGCTCCCAGGTCCAAGACCCTGTCTCAGCTGTACCTGGGAAAAGCAGGAGCCGTCATTACAGGGACAATCCAGCTTCAGCACCGCAGCCCTGGGCTGTGCAGGCACGGATTGCTCCCACATCCGTTGGAGCGGTTAGGGCAAGAGCACCATCCTTGCGCAGGGTTGGATCACAAGTGGGCTGCTCAGCACCAGAGGCTGGTGGTGCTGATGGATGGGAAAGAAAACTCTTCGGGAAACAGAGCAGCTAGAAACAGAGACGAGTCTGCCGAGAACATGCACGGACATCTCTGAGCCTTGTCATCATAGATCCTGTTCCTGAACATGATGGCACTGCAGCTCTCAATCAAACAGCTGGAGGATTTCTTTTCTTTCTCCTTTTTAATGTGGGTAAAACAACATTCCTACACTCCTCCTTCCTCCCCACTAGTTTTTCTTGGAAATGGTTGAATTGGTTCAGCTGACGATATTAAAATAAATTTAGCCTGAGAGAGAGACACAACCTGAAAGTCTCAGATCAAGGGATAAAAGCCTGACAGACTACAGCAATGGAAAACAGGTTCTTGTAGCAGAAGTTTTAATACTAGATGGTACTACTCACTCGGTCTAAATATAACCCTGAGCTACATCCCAGGAGAATATCTAAGTATTTGTCCATTGTAATTGCTCCTGTTTTATCACTCTGGTTTTGCATGTGTACATACGAGACAGCTTATCAAAACTAAACACCTTAAACAAGGCTTTTACCTTGACCATTTCATCTTTTTTTGGGGAGAATAAAGTCAGATGGGACTGTAAACAGCAGGCTGTGGTGCAGCCACCCCAGCATGTCATGCCCCTGCCCCCTGCTGCGGAAACAACCACCACCACATTCACTGGCTTGCAGACACACACTCCATCAGGGAAGATAAAATTCATGTGCTTGAAGAGCCTTCTACAATGACGATCAAATATTAGATATTTAACACAAAGATAGTCTAGAACACCGGAAAAAGAGATTAGGGATTATTAATGTAAATTGGATGTATTCAATTCAGCAGGGCTTAATTAAGCCTAGGCTAGGAGTAAGGAAGGAGGAGGGAACTAGCCAAGGCAGCCTCCAAGCCATGAGTAAATACCTCCTAGAAATTCTCAAAGGATGGGTGAAGGGCAAACATATTATCTAACTTCAAACAAAAGGGGGAGGGAGACAGATCTGAGGTATCATAGACCAAACAGCCTGGCTTTGATACCAACTCAGAGAGTACCAGAGTCACAGAGTGGAAGGGG
>NW_010286125.1:0-4716 GCF_000690775.1 Eurypyga helias
GAGTTGGACTAGATGATCTGTAGAGATCCCCTCCAACACCTACCACTTTGTGAATCTGAATCTCTGTCTGTGTGCTGAGGTCTAGAAAGTAACATAATGAAATCTCCTCTTTCCACCAACAAATCAGCAAAATACAAGATATGAAACATGCTGTTTATTAGACTGTGGTTTCTTTAGCTCTATAGAAGGGATGGGGTTTTTTAGCCATTTTGATAATACCGAGGCTGATTATCCATGTAAATAACTCCACAATTTTATTTCTCAATCATGTTGAAATTCAGTTATTATATCATTCAACATGGAAAGCTGTTTACATATTAAACACCTCCTTCGTATAGGGGTTAACAGAGAAGTAGCTGTGGAACACTGGGGAGTATGTGCATCAAGAAAAGGTGACAAGGAGTAGAAACCTTCCTGGTTTTCCCATTGCACGTTAGATGCTATAAGGGGAGCATAACAAAGAACCTATGTGTGTGTGGCATTGTTTTTTTTTTTCTGAAATGGACTTAGGGCATGTGAGCTGGGAGTATTCCTCTTCTCTACCATTTTATTGTTACTTTGTGATTGTTCCCCCTTAGGCCTGAGAATAGGCAGCCAGCAGGTGGCATGGAAAAGGCACTTTGTACCCAAGCACTTACCTTGTTCTTGTTTATCTTGGTCTTGTATAATATTTCACCTATTTCTAATCATGTTGTTTTGCCCTACAGCCACAACATCAATGGTGAGTTCTTATACCTATGTCTTCTTTCAGACTGAGTGTGGATATGTGGAGCTAACCTCAAGTTTCTTCTGCAAGCTTTAGTTACCCTATGGCCAAGGCCTCTCATATTCAATAAACGGACCCACATTATTGCCCAGGACATTCAATACCAAATACTTATATTTATTTTATTTTAAGGAATTTGGACTTAGTACACATAGAAGAAATAAAAGACTGATTTTCCCTGGAAATTCCCCACAAGGAGAAAACGATAGGTTAAGAATATTGAATAATAATTAGTGTATTAATATTGAATAAGTACTTTGTAATGAGTGTTTACTGTATATATTCATCATAGTCCTCTGCTGCATAAATACCTGTAGACAGATTATTATTTTCTTGTGTTCATTCATTATCCAAATATACACACTGGCATTTTCCACTGTAGTTTGAATTTGACCAATGTGCTTTATGAGGGCCCATGACTGTGTTGAAAATAAGTGCTCTGTTGATTGATGATGAGATAACTTACAGAGATTCTTTTCCTTGAGGATTTCTGATGAGTGACAAGGCTGCAGAATCTGATGTCCTTCAAAGATTGTCATCAACACAGTGGATAAGCAGGGTCAAAGATTTTTTGTGTAGGAGTCAGCCTCTAATAGGCACTGTGCTTAACAATACAGGTCGTTTATCCATAAGAGTTCTAAAATATGTGTAGATATGTCTATGCATGGGTCATATTTGTAGTCCACATACATTGTTCACATGACACATTTCTTACTTCACACTCATTCAGAGTCTTTCTTGGTTCTTTAATATAGTTAATTGTTGACAGTGTTTCTTGTCCTCACTTGGTTCACTTCTATGCCTGTCAGACATTCTTCTCTTCCAAGGGCACTGAATGTCCCATCTTGCTCAAATTTTCACAGTCTCATTTTTGCTGTCATCATATGCTGCAGTCCTCGGTCCTAAGCATGGTCATTACATGTAATAAGGAGCTTTATTCAGGACAAATGTAGAATCCATATTACTGGCGTCACTGACCTGCAAGGAGCCCATCGGTAAGGCCTTGACAGGCTCCTCCATTTGGCAAGGTATGGTGATGCATAGTCATTATTCTGTTTGCTGCATCTGGATTTGTGCTGTACGGATCATGCTATATTATCAAAGCTTCTTAATAGCCCGTGAGAGCGTTACCGGTGACTAAGGGATTTTTCTGCACTGATAGTAAGAAGGTGGTTGTAGTGGTTTGTTTATTAACTTGAAATTCTTGTCAGAGTTTGTCAAGTTGCTCTTTATGTCTAGAGACATCTTGGACTGGGGTGTATTGAGAATTTGTAATTGTCAAGCTATTATTAGTCATTATCTTATACTCCACATAGAAATATATTAAATATGAGGATCTAAACTAAAATAATTCTTCTTTCTGGGGTGTCTTATATCTTCCTTGCTTCTAAATAACCTTCAGTACTAATAACTTTTCTTGGAGCAGTTAGCTACTTCTATTATACTCCCATTGAGCATAATAGAATAATAATTACTGTGTTTTGGTTAATACTTCTCCCAGATCTCCCTGCAATGCCTGCTAAGAATGTGCAAAAGCAGCTGTGGTCTCTTCTCTTTGCATGACCAATTTTTTATACTGTGTATCAATCACCTTTGTCCCTGACCTTTGAGGACTCTTTTGTGAGTTGGATTTTCAACAGTCAAAACACCCGATGTTTATTGGGTCTTTATGCCTGTCTAATTTTCGTGCAACTAGTGATTTATGTCCTTCCTACAAGACTATGCAGCATTTTATTTAACTGTGTCAGCTTATGTTGTGCTTCCAGATCTTTAACTTTTGTTTCCAGAGCAGTATATTCATCAAGCCACTGTTTTTGTCTCAGCATAGCAAAGGTTATAATTCAGCCCTTAGGGCCTCCCACTAAGTTCACAGGGAACTATTATTCCCAAATTTTCAGTGACTCACTTTTTGTTACTTTATTTAAAAGTGGACTTTTCCTAATAAGGAGTTATTTAAATCTCACTTTTCATAAAGGAATACATGGAAGGCAACACTAACAACAAGAGAACTGGAGCATGACTTGAATGAGAAGATGGAGAGCAGAGGGATCAGGCAGGACAAATAAAGTCTGACAGCAAACATGATGATGGAAGGGCTTGGGAAGGACATTTCATGTATTAAAGCCCATCGTTAACTCTTACAGAATTATAATGAGATCTTACAGTGAGATCTTATGGAATCTCAAGGTGATCCTCAGCTTTGCTTTCATTCCTCCTCACACTCTTTATACTTTTTCTCTTGCTCCCTTCCTTTGTCTGTCTTTTTCTTGCACTTGTCTTTTCTGCACTTATCTTTTGTGTCCCAGATGGAATATCCCACCCTTTTCCCCCTCAAGCCCTTTTGCCTGCCAAGATCTCAGATCTTTCAAATTCCTCCCTAAAACCTGCTTCATCAGGGAATTTTAACTCCTTATCGAAGCCAGATGCCATTCTTGCTCTGAATATTTTTTCCATATCTTCTCTTGTCTGTCTTAAGACCTGCAGATCTGGCAGTTGAGGATTATCAGTAATTTTCTTTCTTCAGACAGAATAAGAATTCCTAACAGCTTCACTGTTTTGACTGAAATAGCCTGAGGGTCTCTCTACCCTGTTGCTATTGAACAGCTTCCCTTCTCTTAAAAAATCCCCCTGTGTGTCAGGGGCAGGAGAGGGGGCAAGGATGGCCTCTGTGATGGCAAGAAAATGTCTTTAAGAACCTGAGTTTCTAGGACTTGCTTTTCTATGTGGTATAAAACTGCCTGAAACAGATAACTTTCCAAGAAGTCTTCAGAACCTTCTCCCTGGTCATACTTTCATAAAAATTAAAGGTATGCATTCAGTAGAGTTAAGGGGATAGAAAGGTAATTCACTGAAAAAAGAAATAGTCCCATTCAGATCTGCTGGGATTTTGCTGCAGGTTATTTACTCAGGCACCCACTGCCTTGGAGAATGGTATGAAAAATATCCCTGTTTCAATCCAAACATAAAATATAAATTTAATAGCAGTCAGTTTTCAAGAGCTTTGAGAGGAAGTGCAGTTCTCTTTTCTTGTTAATTCTCTGTGAAACACTGACCACAACTTTACTAACATTATAATCAATATCTGCACAGACATCAGCTATTGCTCTTCTCGTGTTTCATTGCAATAAATTTCCATGCTTCTGCTTTGGCATGTAACAGGGGTAACATGATACTGATTCAAGCCCACAAAGAAAGAAACTCCTTAATTACCTGCCTAATATTTGCGGAGTTTAAGTCATCATTTATTCCTGCCCAGACTGGGTGGTCACAAGCCACCGTACACATGTGCAAATATAATGCAAAGACACAGTAAAGATATTTCAGCAACAGATGGAGCCATTAATACTATGAACACAGTTACAAACACTTTTAATTGTGAAAGGACTTTCATTGAACTCACAGAGAGTTTGTATCATTACTAATAGTGTCTGCATTGTGGAGGGAAATCCACACCTAACTTTGACTCTGAGTTAGTAACTGGACAGTTGAGGAACAAACGGGACCATATTCTGAAATTATTCTGGGCTGAACACTTCTGCTATTTGCTGTGAATTGTTGTGCCCTTGTAAATAAAACTGGAACATGCAATTTTTTAGGTCCTTGTTTGCCTTCTTCAAACACATCTCAAGGGCTTTAGGCAAACACACACATATTGAATTTCTTAAACTTACTAGATGCCAAAAGGTGTACCTCTTTGGCATCTCTTGGGAACAACTTCAGTGTCTCATCAGATTTACCCAAAGCTGTACTTGGCTCTCATGCAGAAGTTGGGTGTTTCACCTTGGTTGAATGACTGTCTTTGCCTTCTTTAACTCTTCTCTCTTCCTCTCCCACTCCCTCTCGCAGGTGATGTGCACATCGAAACACTTCTCTGAGTCAAGGCTTTTGGAAAAAAGAGAACTTAAGACACTACTAGCTGTTAGATTTTCATAGAATCGTAGAATCGTTTG
>NW_010286126.1:0-4677 GCF_000690775.1 Eurypyga helias
CCTGACTAAACCCAGCACAGGCAGTATCACTTCTGGTTTCAGCCTGAGCTCATTCTAAGTCTGAACATCTTTTCCTGTGATGTCTAAGTTAGACTTACATACTAACAAGACATCAAGCATTTACTAGGATTTATAAACCCAGCCCCTTGGTTTTTCACCCAGTTTTCCAGGCCTTCACTCACCTTCTCAGATAACTGTGTAACTCCACCTGTACATCACCTATGAATGTGTATCTCATTCAATTGCACGTGATCTTAAGACAATCTGGGAGAAAATGTTTTGACAGGGCTGTTTTGCATCCACATGCGCTAACCTTCCAGAAATAGTACATTTCTGTCACAACAGATCAGTAAAGTCAAAATGCATCATTCGTGTGCTGGTTTAACTTCCTGCAATACAGATTATAACATACAGTTTATAATTTGTTAGGAATAAAGTATTTTCATAATATTTCTTTTTGCCATGTACTTACTTATGTATTTTATGAGGTTTCTACTTTTACATTTTAAGAGGAACGTAAAACCAGTTACAAGAGAGGAGAAGAAAGCCCGATCTCTGGTCTCTGGCAGGGACCAGTGGGACATGCTTCAGGGGCCATAAAACATGGCACATGTGCAGGGAACCTTTCTCTGGGACATCCCCTCCGTCTCCGGCAACTGGCAGCTGTATGTTTCAGACCTCCAGGATGTGAGTTGGAGAATCAGCACTTTACACATTTTAGTCCTCTATCACTTAAACAATTTTTGGAAATTTTACCTCTTATGACTGAAGTTTTGAAAATACCTCAAGGATAAAAACTCAATGACCTCGGGGCCTTCAGTCAGCCCCCAAATAGTTTATAATTCCTCATTAAAGTATATATACCTTCTTGAATTGACACCTTTATGTAGAACTGGGGAAAGTGGGTAGAAATATTAGTATATTTTAGAAGGTCCCTCCTATGAAGCAGTTTATTTTACATAGTTACACCTTTTCACATAGATAATTCAACGGCACTGAAGCCAGCAAATAAAGTCATTTATTTTGCTGTTATAAATTGATTGTGCAGTAGATTTTCATAAATCATCCCTTTTACTATAGCATGGAGTTACTGAACACTGAAAAGTTTCAAGTTACTAAATGATACACTCAAATATATCTTCTATGTTAATGCTGATGTGTATTTTATGCTGACTTTGACCTCAGAATAATTTTTTTCATCTTCCTACAATCTGTCTAAGAAGAATGATTTATTGTTAAAACAAACCATCTAAATCTAAGTTTATGACAGTATGCATGATTTCTTTTCTGCAACAGACCAAAAAAATCACAAGAATTTAAGATAGAAATTTAACATAGCTAACAATTCACAACTATTCAAATACAAATTAAAAAAGTAAGTGCCATTTTAAAAATAGAAGAATTATTGCTGAATATTTGCCTCCACTGGTGATAACTATGAAACTCATTTCAGTTTAAGATGCTGCAGAGGGATTCCTGTGATAATGAGCTTGCATTCATGAATGCCATTATTTCCACTGGTAAATTAAATTTCCAAAGGCTTCAGTTACCTCAAGGTGAAAAAATGCTACAGCAGAAGAAAGATGGGGAAGATGGGGAAACCCCTAACACTGTGGGGTGGCTGGGCAATACTGCTCTAGAAACCAATCATGAACATAAAATATGTTTTTTAGAGCATCAAAGCAATTAAGAAGGAAAAAATGAAAATGGATGACAGTTGAAAGTCAACCCACTGCTGCTGAAATACTTACCTATATTCTTCTGAGGGCATTAAAAAGGTGACTGACATACAGGAAAGATTTTCAAAGACACAGACAAATAAGTGCCCAACTCCCATTAAAAGTTTTTGGTTGTTTCAAATAAATCCACTAGAAACAAATATAGAGCCTTAATTTATGGTGAAATGGGAAACAAATTGTTTTCCTCATGGCATTATGAACTGCAGTGCTAAACCAAGGAGGAGAACAATTTAGATAACCCTATCACTCAGACAGCAGAAAAAAACCCAGGGGTTTTTGCATTGAACAAGTGAGTGATGGTAATGAGAAAGGTATCAAAATGACAGTACAGAGACATTCATTGAGATAAACCTACCCATAAGGAAGGCACCCACAACACCATGATGATGATTTTTCAGCAAGTTCATGACATACAACTATTTGACATCCTTCATGAAGAAATTCCCTGGAGCAGCACTGAGCACTTAGCAGCAGCGAGTATTTCGTCTTAATCCAAGAAACCACAGAAAATACATGGGACGATGATTTTAAGCACACTCTTAAAGACGAGATGGTATTGTTTGGTTTGCTAGACAGTGGACAATTGTGCCTGTGCAGATTCTACTAAAGACGAACTTCAAATATTAATATCATTTATAACTAACTTTCTGACAGCAAAGAGCCTGGAATATATAAGTGCATAACAAAGTATCACAGGCACGTCTAAGAACTTTGCATTAAAGCTCAAAATAGTGGTTTGCTCTAGTTTATCTAAATGGCAAAACCAGGATTTAAAATAAGATCTTAATCCCTTCCCCACTCCAACCACAAATCTTGGGAAAGGCTGCATTCCTGGGAGTGTGAGGAGGTGAATACATATTTAAGAAACATGGAAACCCTTTTGGGCTCCCTAGGCTACAGAAAAGGAATTATACTGCAGTTTCATGCCAACGACTTGTTCACAGGAACATGCTCTTAATTGTAAGCAGAAAGGCATACGCCAGGTGTGGCCCCCCTTGGTGATTCCATTGCAAGCTGCAGACCACGGGCTGCATGGGAGGATGGACAAAATCCTGGTTTGGTGTCCCTCTGTAGCTACGACGATCACGTTACATATAGCTCTAAAATGCAAAATCTGGGAGACTTCATTAACTCCTGCAATTCAGACTTAAAAAAAAAAAAGCCAACACAAATATTGATAAAAATTTGAAATGTCTTCTTGTTTCACTACGTTTTAACTTCAGAGATGCAGTAAAACCTCTCCTCGGCTAACTGATAATTCTAAGTTGATTTAATAGCCTCAGATGAAAGTAGCCATATAAAAAGTAAGTGACAATAGATTGGTATTTGTTATTTCCTGGCATACACACAACTTGTTCTCATTTATGTGGCAACAAACCGAAGAAATCTCAGTATGGTTTATAGGCGGGGAAGAAAGGAATAATTTCCGAAGTGCCATATATACAGGGAAGGATGTGTTAAACTAAAAGGATTGCAGCAGCTAAAAGAGGGAGAGAGTAGACGTGTTTGAAGAGCAGTGAGTAACTCTTCACAGGAAAATACCGCATTGCATTTTCTCTGTGCATCAGAGCCATCCTCAGTAAGACAGACAAAAACTCAGGGTAGATACTCCAAGTGGGATGGCTCATCATTCCCTCCGCGGGAGGGGAATGGAACCAAGATGGTGAGGCGCAGTACCTGGATCTAGCTCGGAGGAGCCCAGCTTGCTCTCCCTGTTCTGTCGCTCTGAGTGCGGGACGGGGAGGGGTAGGGCCGGTGCTAGAGGCAGCCGCCTTCGCACGAGTGGCCATCGTGCCCCCCGGTCCACGGGGACCTCAGCAGCTGGCACCTGTGCTGCCAGCTTGTTCACCTGACAGCTCCCGGAGGCTTGTCCTGCGTGGCTGGCCATTTATCAAAGCCTGTCTTGCTGCTTCTTGTTGCACATAACTAACTTTCAGCAAGCTTTAAACGTCCAGCACTGCCCCACTGACATGAAGTCCATGTCCACATTGCTGCTGCCATAACGCTGCAGGATTATGTGCTGGAGACTGAGGAAGGACATACTTAATCCCTTGACTCTGAGTGGATGTTTCATCATTCAGCTGAGGCTGGACAAATAGCAGCATGTATTCGAATGAAACCACCGGCAGTGCATTCCGTGGAGTGGAGCCACATGGGCGCAGAAATAGTGACGGGAGTGGGATCGCTGTTCTCTCTCACCAGTGAAAAGCAGAGCTGAATGGGCACTATAAACCATAGAGCAAATATACCCACAGCTACTGCTGGCCAGAATGTTTACAACCCCTGTATCTGCCATGTCATTCTCAGGATTTCAGCTCAGCTATACGAGCAGATAGTATTGCTTTCTTAATGTGGCCATCTGCAATGTTGAACCTTCAGCCTAGATGAGCAGACAGCTCATTAATCTTATTTTCCATTAAAGAAAATTAGAACGTAAACAAGAATGGGGGCAGGTATCTGGAGTGCTTTTGAGGATTTATCACAAGTCTCCCTGTATTGAGAAATTATTTATATTTGAAATCTTTCAGTGTATACAGTGAAATTGCTGTCAGAGGGCTCTTTCCAGGTATTCTGGGAGACAACAATATGAAAGATTTTTTTCCTCCTCAAGTCTTCGCATTTTTCCTCAGTAACTTAGAAGTCTACTGGTTGATTTTAACCAAAGTTGGTTAAAGACTAAGGGAATTTACTTCAAGTTCCATGAATATAAATGACCAGGCAAAGGACAGATTCATAGAAGAAAATGGTCAGAGCATACCCTGCATCATTAGATGCCAGAGAATCCAACCCAAAGGTGTACATGTCAAGAAAGACACTGGATTTCAAAAGTTCCATTGTTAAAAGAACCAAATCTTCCAGAATCAGTATTTATCTGTTAGTTGTACCATGAAGCAGCAATTAAACAAATAATCATTATCAGCAGAAATTGATAATGCAC
>NW_010286127.1:0-4595 GCF_000690775.1 Eurypyga helias
TTTTTTTTTTTTTTTAATTACATCCTCACCTTGCTCTTTTAATCTTGCTTTTGCCCTTGTTTTCTGCTGGGTTTCTAGGTGACTACCTAGCATGGCTCCCTTGTTGCATCCCTGGTTGCCAGTTCGGTTTCTGTTTCACCGTCTCACCTCCTGTCCTTGTGCATCTCTTCCGCAGTTTTCCCCAGCCCTCCCTGGTCTTACCCCATGGTGGCTCAGTTAGGGTCACATCCTGGCACTGTTTGCATCACCAATTGCACAAAACCCATCCCTGCCTTTGGTCCCCAGGGCCATCTCACCAAGACCCTATACATTTGTCACCCTTCTCCTGGCCGACTGGGCCACCTTGCCTTGCTGGGTGCCGGCTGTCCAGGATCACCTCTCTTGCTTTGACTCACCTGTAGAGCTGCCCGTTGCGTTTTGCTGGCTTCAGATTTTATGTGTACCCTGCCCAGGTCCGGGGTTTTCCTTACCTCATCCCTCTGCCAGACCTGGCTTCTTGCAGCCCACAATTACCCTTTCATTCTCTTCCTCCTGTAGACGCTTTTTAATCTCCTTCCTCAGTGGCCCTCAAACATGAGCAGTCTTACCAAAGTCCTTCATCTTCCCTGCATTCAAAGCCACCCTAAAACTCCTTGTGCTAGGTTGAATGTTGGTTTGTGGTTGCTGGTTTCCAAGCAATGGAAAAGGTGTATAGGGTAATAAAAGTGTATTTTATATCAAGATGTACACACGTCTAGTTGAGTAGCAGAATAATCAACATACTGCAGCTGCCTGAGGCCTTATTTGCCTCTCCAAGCTCTTGTAGCTTCACTTCTCTATAATTCAATCCATGCTCATCCAGAACCTGTCTTCTGTTTGCTTTCTTCATAACAGTATTTTGCAGAGGTTAGAAAGTAATAAAACAGATTAAGACTAGCATATTTAAAATCACACAGAACTTAACTATTGTTCATTTATTTTTCGAACTAATATGAGCTCCTGAGGTGTGAATAAGTGTACCTAATACTTATAATATCCTTCTTTGTGGATTAAAATCTATCAACATCCTTGAAATGCTCAAGTTAGCAGGCATGACTGTTGTCATGGTGGGAAAACAGTTTACACTGTATCTGCTTAGGACAGGAACAGAGACAACGTATCTTTAAAAGACCCCAAAACGTAACTGTATTTGTTGAAAGGAAAAACAGGGTTTCAGGCCAGATTGTACCAGTTGTTTTTTCCTTTGAGCTTGCTGAATGCTGAGACTTACCTTGTAGAGCATCAGGGATGTCCAGCAATGGAACAACATTTCCTCTGAAGAGCTAGCTGTTGTAATACATGGTGAAACAAATTGTTTGAACACAGCACTAGCACTGGCAGCGGTGGTCATTACCTTTCAGCCATACCAAAGCTATACAGGATAGGCTAAACACGTACCTGTTCGGGTTCAGGTGTTTCGGATGGGTGTAGAAGTCTTCCCAGGGATATACCTCACTTCACTGTTCCCGCAGGAGACTTGAGTCTGTTTTGCAAAGGGCTCAGCTGTGGTTCTCACAGCCCAGCCTGGGTGCGGGAACCATGCAGCCGCAGGAGTGGGGTGGAGAACAGCTCATAGAATCATCTAAATTGGGAAAGACCCTAAGATCATCATGGCGAGGGAATCCCCACCCTTGCCTTGCTGCTCCTCAAAAGGGAAGAAAGGAGTTATTTACCCTACTTCTGCAGTGCAGTTTATTGCTACCACTGTAAATGGCTATTTTAGCCCACCCCCCCAAAAAAGACTTTCTCCCCACCTATTAATGTATAGTGGTATTGATGAAACAACCCCTAAATTCTCTCCTTGCCCTCCAAAATAATCTGAACAGGGGCAAGGAAAAGATAACATGAGATTGTTCTCTTACCTTTTTTTGGCTAAAAATGTTGATCTGCGAGAGATGAAATGGAAGGAGCATTGCTGGTGTGAAATAACTTGTTGCGTCCTTTCTTATGGCAAGGATTTGGCAAAGATAGGAAGCAGTAACATCAGGGGCAGAGCTGCTTTGGCTCACTGAGACATGTCTTCAGTCTACAGCAGATGTAAATCTGCAGGGTCATGCCTGTACTTGCAAGGTACGCAGGATGACCGCAGCGTGTGGACGCAGAGTGTGACGCAAAGACCGCAAGCGTTGCAGAAGCAAGGCACTGTCGTCGATAACTAGTGGTGGAATGACCTTCAGTCTAGTGTACGTGGTGTCCAGGGAGGACTCCACAGTTCATTGGAGAATTGCCACTCTAATGCCCTTGCTGAGACACAGGAAAAGACAGCTTATTGCAAAAAAGTATGAGGAATATTTGAGACTAAAAGTTGTGGAAAAAAGAGTTTTATTATTTCTTGGATTTATGGAAGATAATTCTTTTGACTGCTTTTCACCGTTACATGCTACTGTTGTACTGTGCCACATTGGGTCTTTTTATACGCATACGTGTGTACACATATGCACGTTTGTATGTGCATAAATAGATAAATAGTATATGTAGATAGAGAGGCACACAAATGTATAAACATAAGCTTGCAGGCATGTAAATAAATGTTCACTTCTTACTATTGTGGTTGCAAGAAAAAGGAAACCTTACCTTTATGAGTGGGAATATTGTACTGCTTGTGCAGTGTCTCAGATTCTGTTCTTCCTTGCACCTGACTCTAGTGAGGTTATTATTTTGCATTTTCTCCTTGAAACTCAGATGACTCAAAAAAGAAGAAAAGAAGTTGCCTGCTGAATGTGTTCTGGAGAAGAGAGAGGGTATGCCACAATTGTTTTCCCAGCACATCGGATGCTGGTCTCTGACAACAAATCCTGCCATTCATGAGGCCCTAACTCAACTGAACTGTTACTCAGGAAGATAAAAATTGAAACATCCATGTTTCAATTCCTATCAGCAAGGAACAGATGATGACGAACAAGGGGTGATGTGAGACTAAAACTGATGCTTCGAACCATCCAAATTCCACTTATATAATCTCAGCTTTGAGACAAATACTTTGTTGCTCAATATTAGTACAGATTACTGACATGCTGTGCAGAATTAAAACATATCTCAGTGATATTACTTCACCTTTGTACTAAAATACATCTAAAATGATACCCCAATTAAAAAAAAGTAGGCAAATACAGTAATGGAATATGTTTTCTCTTTATCCAGTACAGGTTAAAAGACATATGTCATCTGATTATCTCATTTCCTTAAGACTGAACCTGTATTCATGACAACATTGTTAAAGAAGACTTTTAAAGGAAAACCAAGTGTTGCCTTTATGTATTTTCCCAGGGAGTTTTTTTTCCACCAGGTTATATATCAGTGAGTTCAAAGAATCTGTGTGCTGTTCAGCTTTTATACAGATGTGGAGTGCTATAACATTTACTTAGAGAAACACAGCTGCTCATTTAAATGTCATAAAAACTGTTATATGGAAGTAGACCTAATCCTATTTCTCCTTGTAGATTTTATTTCCATGTAGTTCAGGACTTTTGCTTATCTATTAAATATCACCGTTATGAGCAAAAAGGCATTTTCTTTATTTGTGCAGGTTGCAATGGATGCAGTGTATTTATCTTCTTTACTTATTTTTAAATAAATATGGAACAGCCTGTGCCAAGAATTTAGAGGAAAAAAAATCTTTACTCCTAAACTGGGGCAGTCTGGAAGAATTTGCTCTCCATGGTGCTCCTGAGCAAGCTGTGTGCTTGCAGACCCCTTCTCCTGCCTTTCTCTTTCCTTCCCTTCCCTCTCAGCCATGTCCAACTCTCCCCTACCCACTAGGCAGCTGTCAGGGACAAGACTTGTTTTCTAAAATTCAGTTTTAAGGGAGGGGGACTGAAGGTACTGATGTGTGTTCTGATGCAGTGGGTTATGAAATCCACATTTAACAAAATTGAAGTGTTTGAGGAAAAAGGACATCCTGTGAAACAAGGCCATCAGTGAGGAGAGTAACTTCGACTCTTGGGCTTTACCTAAGTTTCAGCTGGCTTTTTTGTGTGTTCGTCAGCCACAGTAAATACATGCTGTAGCAACCATAACCGCCAAAGTAATCTCACCTGGGAAATACAGATAAGAAACTCCCACAGAGCATGTAATAAGAGCTCTTGCACTCACACTTGCACAGAGCAAGGCCCATCAGGCGCTCTCAGTGCCCCAAGAGGAGCTGCTAGCTGATAATTTGAATTTTTTTGTGAAAATAAAATCATATTGTTTTGCAGAGAAGTTGATTTTCACCCCACCTGTCTTCTACTCTTGATGATGATGATTTAAATTTAAACTCTGGTCTGTGTAACATGCCCATGTTAGTGACAGACTGACCATCAAATGGGATTGGACTTACTACCTGGGGGATCTGCAATGGGGAGGTGGGAGTCATGGGCTTATGACCGGTTTCTGAGTCTCCCGGGGTGTGGTAAAGCCAACATGAAGAGTTCTGTGAAAATGTTTAGAGATAATTAAATGATAAAAGTAGCTTAGAAATAAGTTTTTTCTATAGCTTCTGCATTTAGTATTTAGCTTTTCCTCCATCACACATTCATATTATCTGCCCTGATAGGTCTGGCACCTCTTGTCCTAGAATCCTAGAACACCAGGTTGGA
>NW_010286128.1:0-4793 GCF_000690775.1 Eurypyga helias
AATTGGTTTTATATATAGGGGAATAAATATATACAAGTATACACATATATCTATTCCCTTATATATAAATCTATATATACATTTACAATAGACATAAACCGTTTTTTCTGGAAATAATAAAAATGAAGTTTATATACTGCTGAAGGAACATCTGAAAGGAAATAGATAATTTCCTTTGGGATTAAACAGATTTGTTTGGGTATTTATATAAATATAACTTCTATACTCTATAATTTACATTCAGAGTTTATGTTTGACTTCTTTTATTTACATAGGCTATTAAAATAATACATATTGTGCGTTAATTTAGGGATTGATTCATTAGGAATATTAAGCAGGCATGGCTAAGTTTGCCTGCTTCAACAAATCCTGCATTTGCCATGTTATATGTGATATTCCTGAGTTTTCATGTGGAGAAAACAAGGCTGAAGCTTCCACTAAAACCATATCACCTCCAGTGTCTGATAAAGCTCTTGGACTTTGAAAGGTTTTTTATATTGGCTTCAGTGGACTTTGTGCTAGGTACTAGAAGGCAAGTATGGTTTGCAGACTAAAAAGTAGAATCTATTTGAGGAATCAATCATTTTTGGTTTTGTAAAGAGCACATGAAGAACAATCATTATTCCTTGACCCCAGCCCAACATTTTGTGAGCATCTCCCTCAACTCCCCCACAAAAAGCAGGAGTCAAGCTAAAATTCTGTATTGTTTATAAACCAAAGAACCTTTTTATTTTTTTGTTTAGGGAGTCAAAGTGTTCTTTTACACTTTTAACAACCGTTTGGATGTATTAACTATGCAATGTTTCATTTCAATTGCTTCCATTTACTCAGAAATGGAAAGAAAAACAAAAAAAGACAGCCAGCATCTCACAGAAAGGAGATTAGAATTTGGATATCTAAATGATATGTTGAGTTTTTATACCAGTTCAGTGATGAAAAAACTATACTACTATGGGTTAAATCTTTAGATTTAATAAAACTATGCCAATTGATACAAGAATTTGGTCATAAATATGCACTGCCTTAAAAACAGAACTGTAACTATCTTCATATATTTGGGAGACTTTCTAATGTTCTGTACAGGGTTTATCATTATGCTTTTTGTTAACTGTACTATGCCACAGTTGTGCAAGTCTCCCAACTTCAATTAAGAGGTAGATGATAAGAAAAAATGTGAAATGCAAAACAGCAACATGCAAATTATGTCTAAATTACATAGCAATGCTTATGCAAAAAGGTGATAATACATGCAAACACTTTATATATATATATCTATATATGTGTGCACAAATATCAGAAAAGCACTCACCCCCAAAAAAGTCTGTAGAGCCTTATTAGACTTGATATGTAATCTCGGAAAATAATTATTTAAAAAAACCTTTAAATTCCTGTCTGTGAGTAGAAAAATAGTAATCTATAGAGAAACTAATAAAAGTTGCCTTGATTCAATTTTGTTATAGGCAAAATTGTCAGTATCAGTTACAGCATGTTCATCTATAAAAGTGGTCACTGGCTTTGTTTAGGGAAATCCGATGACTGCCCCAAATCTGGCTGCATGTGGTATTTATAACTGCTTATGTAACTGAAGAATACCTCCCTGCTAATACTCACAACCATCCAGACCCAAAAGTAGCATGCAAAAGTGTTCCTTAGGCTTTTGAGGAAAGAGAACAGCAAGAAAGCCTTTAAGAAAAGTCACTATATGGCCAGGTCCAAATTCTTTGTGTTACATCAAAATGCAGAATGGAAGGGGTATGGATGGGCAACCTTCAAGAGGAACAAGAGTTCTTTGGGAGGAATTATTATGTACACACTACCAAATGTTTTTTAAGTACACTGGATGCTGATATGCAAAAATGACCATTAATATTCATGCAAATTTTGAATCATGATGTCAGTGAATGTGCTGCCATTCACTGCAGCAGTAAGTTGAACTTCCTTTCATAAGGACAGCATCATTAAAAAATGTATTTGAAGATCCAAGAAGACTTTTCGTAACTATCAAAACAGTTCACAAATGATACTTTTGAAATAAAAGGATTGTAGTCTGTCTACATATGCTACAGGATTTCATATAGAAAGCTGCTTTTGTTAACTTAATGGAAATACAGAACTGACAACATTTGCAACCACAGTTTGATGGTGAGAGTTGGGAGGGGTAAACTTTTGATATGTTCATGAAAAAGTACTGACAATTATTGGTCAGAGAAGTCTTACTCTGGAGTTAGAAAGGGCAATACAGAAAACCCACCAGATACTAGAGAGTACGATGTCAAAAACCCTAAAGAGATAAAAATATCTGAATCTCTAATCTGAAACTGCTTGAAATTTAACCTTGATATTAAATAGGAAAAATGTTGATGTTTCCTATTAATTTTAAAATTTTGGCATTATTTTTCTTGATTGATCAAATAAGTGCAAGATGATCATTAGGCTCACTGATATTGTGGCAGAGAAATGAGGAGGATGAAGTATATGTAAGTATAAATGAGATTAAGAGCAATTAAGGACTTGCACTGACTGACAGAGACCACAGACTCCATAGTGTGTAACAGATTTATCTGGTATGTCTTGAAAGTTGAGAGTACATTTCTTGATTGTAAGGTAGGGGCATCTCTTAACCCCAACCCTGCAGTGGTCCAGACTCGGGGCAAGGTAATTGCCCTTGGGGATTCTCTAAACCAGGGGGATTTAGAGAGAATGGTATATACCCAGGTTTTATCCTGAAAGCAGAAATGTAATGATGAAATTATTTGCAATACAAATTACAGCTCAGTGCAAGTAAAAGTGATATTCAGGGGTTTGAAGGCAAGTTATACTTATTTTGCTACTTTGCTGCTTAGTATAGAATTGATTCAAGGCAATTTATTATTATTATTACTTTTAGAAATAAGAGCTACATATACAAGGCAATTGTCTCTTTAGGACCTGTTATTTGGAAGACACATTTTTTTAATCCCAGGCAGTTTTTGCATATATATGGTTCCAATTTTCTTCATTCATCTCTGGATTTTTACTTCTTTGATCCTCAGTAATACCAAGAGTATTCTGATATTTTTTTAATTTTGTTGCTAGTATTATTAGGAAAAGTAATAAAAGAGGTATAAGGAAATGTTTCACTTGACTCAGTTCATACTTCATATTGCTCCAGTTGCCTGCTATGTCATTTTTTTCTATGGGATTAAAATGGCACATTGGTGAGTGGCTGTAAAGCAGCTCTTAATTCCTATTATTTTTTAAAATAATTGACCAGAGTGGAAGAGTAATAACAGAAAGAGTAATAGTAAATGCAGAGGTTGTGTTTACATAAATTTTTATTCACACTGAGACAGTAACATAATTTTTGATGCTGTTGGTCAGGTGTGTCTATGGCTTGAAGAACGTTGTTTTTCTCTTATTTCATATGTTAGGTTGCATTGTATTCTGTGATCCTGCATAGAACAGGTAAGTTGCCTTCATGTTTCCTGAGAGCCTTTTCAAATCACCTTTCTTCTGAGTCCCTTATTTACTCAACAGCAATTTTTAACAGACATAAAACTTGACACACGTCGTCTTCTACCCTATATTCTTAATCACACTGTTTTTTGCAAAGAGATAATAAGCACCTAGAATTTTGCCTCAGTCATTTTGGTGCAGCCTCTATATTCATCTCTTTTCAAATAATGTCTGCCTTTCTATCACTTGCTGTCAAGAGCAGAGTGATGTACCTGATGACTACTCTTTAGCTAAAATTTCAGTTCATCTTTCACAATCCAGTATATATAACTGGCATGCCTCGCTGTCTGAAAGCTTAGTGTCTATGAAACTCTTTGTCACTTTCTGGCTCTGGGCATATACGGCCATCACAGATCCTGGAATTCACCCTGTATGTATAGCCAAAAATAGAGCCATGTTTTTACCTCATGGGATGCTGGCAGGGCTATGGTTCGGAAGAAGGTGCAATGTATTTATTTCGTCTCTGAAGTTTGGGGCTGGGAGAGGAACTGTAATTTTACTGGGTTTAAGTCATTCTCCTTTACTCAGATCACTTCTAAAATCTGAGCATGTAACCCGTATTTTCTTCCAAAAATCTGAAATGCACGTATTCTGTTGCTGATGCACCTACAAAATTACAGGACTTGTAGAAGGTGCTTGGTTTTCCTGCATGTAATTGGGTAAAATGTAGCTACTAATTTCTCTACCATGCTGTGAGTAGATTCATGATACTTCTCCCCCAGAATGGTGCTGATGTAGTGAAAAAGTTCAGCATCACTGTGCAAATTCATAGTATATAAGAAGATGACGCAGCCAAACAGAAGCAAGCACTATCAAAATTTTTAGAAAACTGAATATAATAACATTGCACACTATTCTTTCTTGAAAAGCACTCATATTTTTTAGACTTTACTGTTAATTTTTTTCTTTTGTTATTGGTGCTTCAAAATATGTTAAACACAGTGTGCCCAATATATTTGCAACTTTTTCAGATTTAAGGGGACTAAAATGAATGATACTCTTTTCCCTGAATTGAATATATGTATGTTCTGCATAAACAGTGCATAAATGTTTTATGAATCAGACCCTTAATTTTCACAATTTCTGAGGCATTTATATGCATCTATCCAAAACGAATAGCACCTTTCCTCACCTACAAATAAAACAAAAATTTTCACACAATACCTTCATAAGTTTGCACTTTTAGCTTTCTAGTGCAATGCTAATTTCTGTAAAGCAAAACTGTAGACTTATGGTTTCTTTTGCCTAAAGGAAGAGGAACAATCATGTACATTTGGTTTGAGCAACCTGGTCTAGTG
>NW_010286129.1:0-4548 GCF_000690775.1 Eurypyga helias
ACTCTTTCTGCCTAATCTCTCTGAGCGTACGTAACTTGCTAGCACACCTTTATGAGACAGTCTGAGACAGAGGGGTCAGGATTTAAAGACATAAGAGGCAAAACCGAGATCCCCAGGAACTGGAACTGGCATGCAGGAATCTCCATGTCTCCAATTCTGAGCACGAGAACAGTTTGGAGATGAGAGTTCAGTTACAGGTGAGGGATTCAGGTGTCCAACCCTCAGCTTCTGTTCTTTAAAGACCCTTCACACAGACAGCTTCCCTGTTGCTGTTTAGACCCACTTCCTATAAGCTGAGGCAGGTTAGACAAAGCCGTTATCTCCAACAGCAACATCCACCGTATTTCTAGAGTTGAAAAGACATTTGAAAATCAGACAACTCTCACAGTTTTTAAGCTACATCTTTGTTCATCTGGCAGTGCACTTTTCCCACGGAACACAGGGAGAAAGGTTAGAGCTCAAACCCACCAAATCCCTACAGAAGCCGTAAGTACCTCGCTACATGTAAATGCAGCCGGTGAGAGCTGTGGAGGCCGCTCCTTGGTTTGGAACCAGGGCAGTTAAACACCCCAGCAGGGGGCAAATCACCTTACGTTCAGGTAACAAGTCCAAGAGCTTACCAGCACCCGAATGTCGAATCTCTGTTCTTGAGGTAGGAACTTGGGAACCTGCAGCACACAGTTCATAGCTGTGCCTATCAGACCGTCCTGTTCACCTGTCTTTGTACTACCCCATTCTGCAAGCACAAAGAGGTTAGAGGCTCAATTTTGGAAACACTCGTTGTCATATCCGTAGGCAGATGGATAACAACCTTTTGGCCGTAACGACAAAGGGGACTCTCCCAGCCAAAGCACCCAATTAACGTGTAACACATGCAACCCAGCCTGCAGAGCCCAGTTACTAATTACTGCACAGCAAGCAGCTACCCTACGGGACTGTGCCCTCGCACTGCGCTGGGAGAAAACCAGCGGCGGCGGGAGAACGGGGTTTACGTTCACACGGTGCCGGACGCTTTTACACACAGTACGTGGAATTGTGTTTTACCGTTATCATTTGTTAGGTTGAGCAAGACACCGATGATGGCCCGCATACAGTCTTCCACTGCTTTACCCACATGGTTCGTTACATTCTGGTGAGGCAGAGGCTTATTGTCCGGTAAACAGAGGCTGTCTTCAGCACGGTTGTATCGCTGGATTAGCTCCTCGCAATGCTGCAGGGCTCTGCGGGGAGAAGATGCAGAACAAAGTTACCTCCACAGCAGACAGGACATTCTACCCTTATGCTCACGTCACCAGGAAAAGAACCCCTCAAATACAGAGCTTATGCAGAATTTCTGTGATGCCCAGTCTGCAGGGAGAGATAATAAACTCAGCACCCATAAAATTTTTTATGAGTTCAGCTGAAATTGTGAACACAAAAGCCAGGAAAGCTTCGTGGCTCAGAGCTTTATCAGCTTGAGAGTTCGAGAGCAGAAGTTCATTTTTTCTTCCCAACTGCGTCGTGTGGTCCTACAAAGGAGAGCTCCTCTCCCTACAAAGCCAGCCCCTCGTACCCTCTGACCATCGGGGCACCACATGAGTCTGACAGCGTTACCTAAATGTCCTCCTGTTCCATCCTCAGAGCTATTTCCATGCTGAAAACACACAAATGACACGTGACTTCCTCGCAGCAGAACCTTAGTCTCGGAACACTACTGGACCACAGGCATGATGCGACTGCGTGATGTTAGTTCAAGGTTAAACCAACAACACTGATTTCAGTTGCAAACCAAACTAAAAATGTCGAAACACACATTGGTCTAAACAGCACAGTGAACTCTGGTTTGGGGTTGGTTGGTTGGTGGGTTTCTTCAGCTTAAAGGAATGCTCGAAATATCTAACCTACAACCATGAAATTATCTTTCCAATGAGGTCTGCAGAACCAAATTTTCAGCTTAATTTGTTCTCTTACAAAGAGCAGCCCGAGAGGGATGCAATCTCTGCCAGTCAGCCGAGACCTCACCCAGATCGGTAAGTGGGTTAGAGGTGTCTGTACAAGCATCTTCACCAGGAGAACGGCAAAGAACAGAATCTCACTACTCTAATGCTTAGGGACGCTGTCAATTCCGTTACGCCTCATTTCAGTTAACACCTAGGCATAATGAAAACACGACGAATAAATCAGAGCAGCTTCCCAACTGCCCTCTTCTGTGCTCGGACTAATCTGGGGCAGGAGGAGCTGAACCCGCAGTTTGCAGCTCCTACGGAACCAAGAGCAGCAGCACTACACTCAGGTAGTTACCCACACCCTCCTCTAAGGCAGCTGCAGCGTTACTTAATGACAAGCATCAGTGGCAAGTATGGGGTTCCACCCCTCCCCAGAGTCTGCTGGTATCCCAAATTTATTTTTCACCCTACTGTGAAAGGCAGCACTCGGCAAAAATGTCTTTTTGTTACGACTTACTTAGCTGAAGAGACTATGAGCTGCGAGTCTTTGTATGCTATCAGATAGCTCTGATTTTCTGGATTATGCACCGTGACCTAAAAAGGGGAGGAGAAAGTAACATTAAAAATGGGACTTTTTTTCCTTGAAAGACAAGTACTTCCTTCCACTACCACCCCACTTAGTTCAGTTCCACATTTCTTGGTTATTATCCAGTGTAAACCTTCACTTATCACTGTCCAGTATCTCCTTGGGAGTTTTCACCTTTTAATTAGTGACACAGAACTGTGCACTGAAGAGAAAACCATCGTCCCTGATACACGAAGTACAGAAACCCTGTGGCAGAACGCTCTGCCACAGCACAGTCCCGAATCTACATCCCGGCACTGCAGTGTCCCGAGCCTGTATGTACAGAGGTGTATGTTAACAGGCACACAAACACGACACAGAACACCACTACAGACGTGGTGTCACTTTCAGGACTCAACACCAACTCCACTCCCAAGAGCTTATGATGCATCCAACCGTAAAGTTTTGCCTTGATTTCCTTGAGGGAAATTCAGAATCAATGTTCAGAAACGCTAAGAGCTCTTAAACTTCCACGATTCGCTGTGTTGACTTGTGTCGTCTCTCCCAAGTTCCTAGAGGCCTTACTACACCAGAAACCACCCTCAAGTTCAGATTTGACTATTTTACCACTAAACAAGGCTCTTCTACTGACGCTTGGCAATTCCACACAGCAAATAATAAAGAAGAAATCGGATCTGAAAGCTGTTCTCTCTGTTCAGAGGGCAGGTAAAGAGCCAGGCGCCATTCGTTTCTGAGCAGGCACCCGTGCGTTAGTACTTCAGCAACTGTCCATCTTCCTCAGTCCCGGCTTACTTTCACATTGTCCTTGAGCCTGCCCCTCCAACTTTAGAGAGGAAGAGTTACCACTGCAGCTATCTGCCCTCTGACCAGGGTTTCAGATGTTCGTTCCGATTCATGGACCCACCCCCGAACCCGAAGGTCGCTTTCTGGCGCGTGGAGGCACACTGCTAGGACATCGAACGCCCTTCTGCCGGCGTACGGTACCACAACGCAGGAAGAGTAACGCCAGTAACAAATACACAGCGCAGCGAAGCAAGGCCTTGTAGGGAAGCATATGCTCACAACTGAGGCCTACAGAAGTACCATGCACCCTGCTTCTCCTCAAAGTCCTCATTAGAAATATGTCCCGTCTCAATCTACGTGCTCAACTGGTTGCAGGACTACTCCGACTTCCGGGGCAGTTTTCTCCTGCAGTGCTCAGCCAGCTGACGTTTGCGAGTAGCCATTCCTAACATACACACCTATTCATTGCTTCTAAGGAATTACTGCTTCTACAGCGCTCTGCTATTTCCAGAGTAGGGGAGTCAAAGTCACACTCAGAAACAACATCCACAAACAGCTTCTGTTGAACTTAAGAAACAGCTACATTCTGTTATTCTTACCAAAAATAAACTTGCACTGTTGTACATACATACAGCACGGAGAAAGACATTTTCAAACAAACATTCCAGGAAGGCTGATAAACATGAGCAAGTTAGTAACTTCTATAAAAACAATCAACATTACAGTGTTACTTTGTAACTACTTACTGAGACAATGTAACACTGAAAAGGTCTGGTTGAGAAAAAGCCATTTTCAGAACTGCATCTGCTCATACTCACGCTTTCTAAGACCCGTAAACATCTTTCAGCACCCCATAACGAAGCAACGAGTTTCTCCTCGTTTTCATCGCTGCTCAGGTGATCCACACATTCTTTAACTAAACAACAAAAAGAAGATGTTTCCACTGTCAGTAAGAGGTCTTCAAAAGCCCGGTGTACAAACTAACCAGCTACTCAGGGTTGCTGTCCACCTTGTTTTACACCTCACAGAACTGTAATACCAGGAAACAATCACAAGGACATGATCAGCACTACAAAACTTCTCATTTCTCCAAGTAAATGAAAGCCACCCTTGCGATTCTGGCTTGACAAGTCTGTGACTGTCGCCACGCGTCACCTACCTGCGCATGTTGTTTTCTACTGACGACGAAGAGATGGTACAGCACACAGCTGTGGCCCCTAACTGCAATGCACTGGTTTGTAGGAGGGAAAAAAA
>NW_010286130.1:0-4786 GCF_000690775.1 Eurypyga helias
AGTCCTTCAGAAGCTTGCATGCATGTTCACGTTTATGCACATGACTGTAATGGTGGAAAGGTTGATCTGTAAGGAAATTGAAAATAAAGAAGAGTGACTTAGGTCGAAAACAAACTGGAATTTGACATGTGAAGGTAGGTAAAACATTATATTTCATATTATCTAAGATATAAACATATTTTTGTGCCCAATTAATATTTAAAATAATTTGTGTTATTTTTCTTAATTCTTTAGCTGATACTTAGTTAAGTACCATAGAAAGAGTTACATTTTTGTATACTTCTAAAAAGTTTGAAAAAATTCTGACAATGCTGTATATTTCCATATATAATGCTTTGTATTTCAAGGGGTTTTTAAAGTTTAAATACAAACCCTAGTTTTTAATAAAATTAAATAATACTTTTTGTACTTTTTAGAGAGCAGACAAACACACAGACCTCGTGTTTATGTCTTTAAATTCTGAGCTATTGTTTTGCTGCTGCTAACCTGATTAAAAATGATAAACCAGAGACTGCAGTTGCTGGGATCCAGTGTTTATTCTGCTCGTGTTTAGGTTTTTGCAAACTCAGCTAAACCTAATTGGTCTACCATTGTAATACTGTATTATGTCTACCTACTTTTGTAATTGGTTTATTGAAAGGACCGTATCTCTCCAGATAAAAAAAAGAAGAATCGATACAATGAAGCTTTAAATTGTGAAAATTATATAAACAATGCTTTTTTCTGTACGACCCCTTTGATTGTGCAAATGTGGCTTCCACACCAGAGATCCATCATGATAAAAATATGATCCAACTTCTATTGTGAAGACTAGGAGTAAAGTGTCACACTCAAAGGGTGAACTTTTCAGTGAGAATGAAGACTATGTCATTCCCATGCATTCCTTCAGTTTTCCCGAGCTTCACAGGAGGCGGGAGGCTAGCCTCCTTGTGATGCAGTCTAGTAAGTTGTCTCTGGTTGTTGGAAGCCACAATCAACTCACTTTGGGTTGCTGTTTGTTTTTCGTGGAGATTTGCCAACACAACTGCTGGATAGATACAGGTACATCTGTTATCCTTTTGGAAAATGTGTCCAGAAATGTATCCATTTATTTGGAACAGAAAAAAAATGCATTATTTTGCTCACACCGGATATCCTTGATCTAGCTCCATTTCTGCTGCCCTTCTTTCCTGATGCTTGCGCTTTACTCACCGTTTCTCCCCAGTGCTGCTGCCTTCATGCAATTGCTTAAAGGTGTTACTAGTGTTACCTGACTGTGGAATAAAGATGAGACTTGCTGAAGTCTGGCCAAGTCAGCAATTTGCCACCTGTGATTGTGTGATGGTAAAAGTGCTTGTGCCAAATACTTTCTAGGAGGTATCTAAGACAAAGAGCAGGATTGCTCTTCAGTCTTGTAAATCTGACCCTAATTTGTAAATTTCACACAAATTTATACTTGTAGATTAAGATTTTCACAAAGACCTAGTGAGGGTCTAGCTCTGTGTCTGTCTGCCACTGATTTCAGAAGGAGAAAGGTAAGACAGGACTGTGTTGGGTGTTTTGGTTTTTTTAACTTACCACCGTTCATGTATTTTTTGTGATTTGCCTCAGCCATCTCTCTATTGTATACATCATTCAGAAGTTAGGTACCTGTACCAGATATGTTGTAGGAATGCTGGCTGAGCAATGGACTGTATCTGTTCAATCCCTCCTGGCAATTAATTAGCGGGTCATTCTTCTCATTGTTTTAATATCTACTGTTGTTAATTACAGTGATAATGTTGCTGATGGTGAAGCTCTTAGCAGATGTACGTGCAGACCCTTCAGTGACATTTAAGACCTGCACATGAGGTAGCAGAACCTGCCAAATGGTTGCTGAAAGGAGGCAGAAATACCTGTGGTTTTGCTGAGTCTCAGGTGGTAACCAGCTGCAGTGGATTCAAATCAAGAGCAAGTAAGGCAGGGAGAATAACTAGACAATCTTTTACTGTAATTGAGAGATGAAACGGAGCCTATAAAGGAAGTGTTAATTGAGATACCAAGTGTGTTATGTCATTACTGTTGAAGGAGAACATATTAACCATCAACTCATGAAATTGGGATTATTATTTTTAAATTGTCAAAAACATCAAGCAGACATTAACAGAAACAAAATGTCTTCAACTAGAACAAAGCTTGCTTTTGCATCTCTCTGATGCTGTCATGCAGCAGTGTTAGCATACCTGTCACAGGTAGATGGATCTCTTTTAGGTTACTGTTGTCTCTGTTAGTGAGCTCTTCTTCCAGGGAACCTGAAACCTGAAAGAAAGTACTATCTGAGGGCAGGTCATGACAGCCAAGTCTGATTTTGGACTTTGATTCAACTATTCATGTTCAAGTCCAGTAAAATATGATGCTTGCTTTCTGTGAAGAATTTCCTCTTCCACTGTGCCACACGATCTTCCATCAACACCCACGTGAATATCCATAATCTGTGTGAAATGGCTTTCCTACAACATAATTGTGCTCTGATGTCTTGGAGTATACTCTTACAGAAAATGGCAGTTGCCTCCTTGTATGCCTTGTATGCCACGTTGGCTTGTTCTTGTCCGAAATTGGAGCCAAATTTGGTTCATTGTTATGGAACTTAGACTTGAATATTGCTTCAGATTTTTCTTTCTGAATTACGAGATTAGTATTTTTTTAGGCTTTATATGAACTTTTATGAAAGGTTTTTGGTTTATTGATCAGTTCTCAGTACCCCGAAAGCTTGAGATTTTTGCCTGGTATCAGGAATTTTCACTCACTGAAGATCCATGAGGATCTAAAGACATAGGTATTGTAAAAGCCAAATCATACAATTGCTGAAATGTTGCAGCTGCCTTGGCAGTTCTTTTATTCCTGTGTTACTGTAATATCTAAACGCTTGTTTGAAGATCTAATTGTACTGTGTAGGTGGTACAAAGAGCAGATTGCAGAGTGGAGAAGCTTGCAGTCTCATAAGATGTATGGAGACAGGCTGGGAACACATAGCACAATGATGCCTGGCTGAGTATTAGAGTAGGTCGGGAGATGAGTATGGTAAGAGCCTGTTTTCCAAATGCTCTGTAGTTGGCATCAGAGAGGATGCCAGGCTTTAGGCAGGGCTTTCAAAGGGAGAGCTTGTTCATCTGGTTTAGTTGTGCTAACCTTGAGCATATGGATAGTGCTTTGAGTTGTCAGAGAGAGGCCAAATTAAAAGACTTATTCACAGATCTGACTAGAATGAATAAATGAAATTCCGTGGATGATCAGATCATTAAGTGGAATTTCGAGTTCTGGTTTTGATTTTTTTTTCCAACAGCTGCAAAGAATGTGGTTGTTCAGCTGCCATCCAGGCAGATTGCTGTGTTGCTAAGAGGTCTCCCTCATTAAGGTTACTGCCAGCTGCACAGGACAAAAATATCAGGCCATGTGGTGCCAACTTTAGGTATTGTCTAAAATTCCTCTGTAGCAGCATCATTGGAGTTTGACTGAAATGCAGACATGAAATCAACTTCCCTTCAAGATCTGTGCTAATGGTTCCTTCAGTGTAATGGAAGGGTTTGGGTTGTGTTTAACACTTTCCTAGGAGATGCCATATATATCCTCTCATAGCAGTTTTGCCTTCATTTTTACCCACATCAATCCTAAAATGTCTTTCATCCTCTTTATTCCTTTTTCATTCCTACTTTTTCTATGTATATGTATGTATGTAGTTTCTCATTTATGTCCACCTGTTAAATAGATATGCTTCAGCATGCTTGGAAAATGGTTATTCAGGAGCTTTCTGTTATCCTTCAGATGAAACTTGAAACAAAATTATCTTAAAAAGATTCCAACAAAGTCTGCTCTTTTACGGAGCATGCAGTACTCAGTCCTATCAGAAAAGGCATGGCTATGGGGCAGTGGAGAGGTTAGACGACCTCAAAAGCATTGCTGCTGTCTTTCCCTGTTCTCAGCTGCTGTGGGCAGACCAGCTATTAGGTTGTACTTCAGTACACTCCAGAGTCTCCTACACCCACGCTGGGGTCGTTTTGGAGAGCACTGGCATTCACATCCACTGTATGTATCCAGAAGCCCTGGAAACCAACATATGGATGATGGAAATTTGGTGTGTGCCTGCTTCTCACCGTGTTATGCAGCCAGAGTACGTAGCCAGCCAAAATGGGTTTCTTGAACTGACCTTAGAGAAAATTATTATTGCTTCCTTTTATTGCTGAGAGGAGTACAAGTAAGAATTCCAATATGAGATGATACTGACTGAAAGTGGTGATATCTGGTGCAAATTGTTCTCTGGTTTTCAGGCCATGAGAGCAGTAGGTAATGTCAGTTACTTTACATGAGAGCCATCTTTCCTGAACTTCTGTGTCAAAGAGAATGGCTTCTGCAAGGCAAACATAAATTTCCCTCATGAAAAATGAGGGAACTGACCTTTAACACTGCTTTTCTTTATAAAAACCTCTCATGTATTCTACTCCAAATTTAACAATTTTTTTATTTATTAGAAGTAAATGAGTTGAAATGGTTGGGAAAAGAAAATGGTCTGGAAGAGTTTTGAAGTAATGCTGTAAATAAGTCTAACTCAGAACAGTTTGTTTACTTGAAAGCTATTTATACAAAAGAGGTGTTCTTAGAAGTACTGTAGTTTTGATGCAAACTGCTTTATGTATGAAAATAATATAAAATTATATTTTCTGGATGGAGTTTAGCTCAATGATAACTAGAAACACATGATTGTTATCCTGAGAATGTAGCTATAAATAACTGAGGAGCTATAAATAACTTATATTTATATAAGGAGGTGGTG
>NW_010286131.1:0-4652 GCF_000690775.1 Eurypyga helias
AAAACCCTTAGTATTCTTCAGAACAGAGATAGGAAAGACTGACAGTGCATGCTGATGAAGAAACCTCTCGAACAGACGGGTTTTGAGAAAGTACAGCAACTAAACCTTTCACACTGTAAGTCTTGTTGATATTCTTCCATGAGATTTGACTGCTTTGTGCTCTGCATTTGCTCTTGGAGTCCCAGAAACCCAGGTAAGCACAGAAGTGCAGGCAGATGCCAGTTTGCCGTCTTAGCTTGGCAGTGTTACTGTCTAGTCTTTAAACAAACCTGATGAAGTACCCCTTTCCCAGCACCTGTCTCACTTCTGGAACAAGGTGTGTCAGTCCGGACAAGGAATACAATTCCAGTCTCTTGAGAACCACCTTGCCTTCTTGCAGGGTGAACATCATTGAACGCAGTTCACGTGAAATATGCCAAACTAAGTTTTTTGCTGTTTTCCAGTGGAAGATGAAACAAGTAATTCATCCAGCTCAATCTCATTATGCATAAAAAATACTTGGACTGAATTCCATCACTAAGTTTGGCTCCACTTTTCATCATTAACCCCTAACAGCAACTTTGAGAGATTTTTCTGCATAGCAATTGAATCAATAGTGGGATCTTTCCACAAAAATGAAGAGGAATTTCATATGGGGTGAAAATAGGCAGCAACCAAGGAATTCAGTTGCTCTTGCTGAAGTGTGGAATAAAGAACTTCTCAGTTCTAACAAGTAAAGGCCCTTTATGTTTTGTTTTTGCTGCAAAGAAGATTGAAAACCTATCATGACTCAAAAAGGAAAACCAGAACGCTTGATTTAAATTCTGCACAGTAACCCTAGAATCAGTATTTTCCTCAGCGTACAGGATCAGTGTTTGCAATGAGGTGTATTTTTTATTAGCAACGAAGAACAGCTTGAATTCTGCACGGAGAACATGCTTCCAGTCAAGTAATTCTAACAATAGAGCCAGCACTCCCAAAGGGATTCTCCATAGGCCGTGTGTTTTATTGGAAAGGGGAGTATTTGTGTTTATCCCCATCTTCTAACTGAAGATCCTGCTTTGCAGCACGTCTTGAGAATTTACGTTCTCCAGCAGTTTTCAGATGTGGGATTCAGAGTAAATTAAGACCTTTCTTCTGACAGCACTAACAAAGTGGAATCAGACATGCCTGCGCTTTTGTATTTGACATTGTAAATGTGACCGTTACTGATGATTAAAAACCGTAAGGAATGACAAGCTTGGTAAAGTGAAGCAAGTGGGATCATAATGGATCAGAGGATGATTAAGGATTTTAGTGTTAGTTACTAAAATCAAGAGCTTTAACCCTTTCAAGTTAGTCCTCTGATGGCGACGTGACACTGCAGACTGCAGCAAGCAGAGGTCTGTTCAGAAGTGGGTTGTGAAGTTGCAGTAATTTGCGCTGTGGTTGAGCGTAGGTGCCATCTGCTGGTAGTTTAATGAGCAGTTTTTGTACCGCAAAAACCTATTACTGTCAAAGACCATCTCAAACCAGTTTCCTCGTGAATGTAACAGATGTGAGAAATCTGTTCTTTTCTCACTGAATATATTATGGCGGTATCAAGACTCAGCTGTGGTATCGGAGATCCTTCCTGCAAGTCAGGATCTAGTGAGTTACTGCCAGACAGGGGGTGTAACCAGGGCCGAAAACTGAGCACGCAATGATGCAGGTATCAAGCTTGAGTTCTGGTAACAGGCAAAACTTAGATGATTAAAGGTGCAAATCATGAATTTCCTGAATGTAACAAAAAGGATATGGATTCTTGAGGAGAAAACCCAGAAAGGTGGTAATTAGATTTCACATGGGGAAGATACTGGAAAACTTAATTTTTAGAAAAAAAGCATTTATGTAAATTCACTCATTTTGCCGGGAAGGTGGCTAATACAAAGCACTGAGAAATACTGCTGATGCAGTGTTTTTTAAAATATAAATTGTTGTTCAGTATTACCATGTTGACAGGAAGGGTTTGTCAAGTAACAGCGTACCCGGGGGTGAGCTAACCAGGTCTGCAATTCCAGTGCGGCCTCTGCAGGAAGAGGGTTAACTCGAATGGCAGAAGAGGGTCCACAATTACTCTGAATTAGCAAACCTGTGGAACTTCCTGCCATGGGGTAACTTTGTGTGTGCAGGTACTTAAACACACCAAGAGCCGCGTAAAGCTGGCTTCCCTCAATGTACAACTGCTCTGCGAGTAAAGACCGAGTCCACATATTTTTAAACTCCTCCACTGCCGCTGTAATCTGATCTGTAGGACTGTAATCACTGTGTTCCTCAAACACAAACTTAAAAACTGGATTTTTTTTTAAAATGGGAAGTATTCAGGGAGAGGGAGGGATAGCCAACAGTAAATGTTAGAGAAAAAGAATTCCCCAGCTCTGAAACGCTGAACAACTTTGCTCTCATTTTCAGTTAGACTGACACCTTTAAAGAGAAACAAAAGACCACAACTTGTATGCAGCACCTGTTTTTTATAATTAAAAATTCCCCAAAGCAGGAATTGTTGGTAAAGACCGAACCAGGATCTGGTGTGAAAACATCTGAACAAATTCTAATACAGTCATGTACTTTAGTATAATTCCTTCCACCTGCACAGCATTCCAAGTTATTCCAGGAACAATGCTTTCAGTCATCCACTCCAAGGGATGCAAACCTATTAACACTGCATAAATGCTGCGTTTCTGGCGTAGCGCACTTGATGGCCTTTTTTTTCTGACTGGACGCTTTCTTCTTTTTGCAGGGCTCTGATTTTGTCTCGGTCATCTTCTGAAAGAAGTCTGGAGATAGAGTTGACTCCACTGTATTTAACAAAACCTGGTAAAGCCGAGTCATTTTTGGAGATAAACTAAACAGATTTTCCACCGAAGGTGTTGATTTAAGCTCTTGACACAGCCTGTGCAGGAGGGTCCCGCTGTAAAGCCTGCTCGAAGGAAGGAGAGGATCCTCAGTTAGAATCGCACCTCTGCAGGAGAGGTAGAGAAAGATGCTGCTTCATGAACAAACAGATCAACTACAGGGAGTATCTAACAGTGGGCACAGAGGGATTCCTATCCTACTCGGTAGTTTTCTTCAAAGAAGGGAGTTCAAATGGTGTAAAACTGGCCAAAGGGCTTTGAGGCAGAAAACAACGTGAACACGTTCTGTCAGGGGCTTGTGTGGAAAGCAGATGTCTGAAACACCCTTACCTGCTTAGGTCCGGCTCCGAGAGGGGCGCACCAAGTAGCTGGTTGAGATACAATCCCATCTGAAGGCAGCACTGCCACTGGCAAAAACTGTGCGCGGCATCTAAATCGAACTCTTCGCTTCCCCCTTTCTTTTCCTTCCATCTTAGAAATTCATTATGTGCGATGCTGTCATCCTCAGCAGGGGAAACTGTGGGATCTAGGTTACAAATACAAGATGACCTGCGGGTGAATGTCCTGCTGTGAACAGCACAAAAGGCACCTGCTATGTCACCGGGTCTTCGAACCCCCAGTTCCATTTCAGGAAGCGTAAGTCAGGCTTTCAGATGTCTAGAATTGGACTTTAATACACAAACTTGAGTAAGAACTTTATCTAACTCTGTATCAATGCATATATAATACAGTGTAAATCAACGCTAATCCACCTGAATTTGGAACAACTCACCAAAAATGAGGAAAAATTAGTTACAACACAGATTTTCATAGGAGCTGAACACCTAAAATTGTATTCTTTGGAGACATACCTGGATCGTTTGTTATCCTGTGCAGTTCCCCAGATACTGTCATTAGAAGTAAGGCCTTTAATTGATGCAACTTGATTTTTGGTTCGGAACAACGCATCCAGTAACATGTTACAGCGACAGGGAGTTGTAAGTGACTGGGGATAGATTCGAGGAGACTCATTTTCACTCCTAGAGTTTCCAGCAAGAGCATCTGACGGCATGACATGGGCACCTGAAAAGAAGTTAAGAAATTGGAGTAGAAAAATAAAGGTGAGAGACTTAATTTGCTGTGAGTGATTTCCAAAAGGAAAGTAAGCTGGTGTTTAAACTAGCTAGTACTTCATGTTTTCAATAAATTATTTAAGTTCCAGTTCAGAATAGCTATGAAAATATTTCTTAAATACTACTTCAGCTTTAAAAACTGCACAGTTAAGTGATAAGTAGAAGGATAAAAGTTGTTTTTTAAAATTGCTTGAGGTTAGATTTTTCAGATGTAGATGTGTTTTAAACCTGATGTAGTCTTCAAATCAGATGACAAACTATGTAAAAGTTGACTTGCACTTTGGTCTGGCAAATTCTACACATATAACTACACTTTGTGCCTCTTTGAAGTCACCCTTGCTTTGTGAGATGTAATGGTGATGTCTGTTCTTGATATCCTGAAAATTTGCTTACCTGTAACCACAATGAAAGATTAAGTGTGAAGGTCGCATTTTTAACCTGCAAGGTATTAATTCCTAGCATGCGTTCCCTCTTTGTTGTGCTGTTTAAGGTCTGAACTGAACAGTGGGGTTATAAACTTTGTCCATAACTTTGTGCATGCAGCAGAATTGCAGCAGGCTGTTCAGTTGCAATCTGAATGCTTTGTGAACCTTAATTAGGATGGTTTTGCCGATTTTTAGGCAGGCATCCCCACAGCCAAAGACAAATTCAAATCAGTTTTGTCTTGTCACTTGGGAGGAGAGACCAA
>NW_010286132.1:0-4720 GCF_000690775.1 Eurypyga helias
CTGTGATTCTGTGAACATCTGACAAGACCGGGAGACATTAGGCTGACATCATAAACCCCCTGAAGAGACTAGAAAGCCAAGGGTTGCTGATTACTACCCCAAACATGGTGTCATTTTAGCCCACTGCAAGATCTCTTCCATTAATGCAGCTGGTCAAACACTTTTGTTTCTACAGATCCTCCAGTGAAGCAGCCTGAAAATTTCATTTCTCTGATCATCACAAACCTTCTCTTCTCCCAGCAGCTAGAGCAAATGCAGTCATTACATAAAAGTTGTGAAGCTTTAGCCATGCAGCTGAGTGGCAGAGTGCTGTCACTGTGCCCATTTTGGAGATCAGCAAGTTTCATTCTCCCATCCAGCCACAGAAGCAGGCTCACCTGTTTGGACAAAAGCTCTTTGCAGAGTCGGTACAGAGTAATGAACTTCCTGGCCAACGTCCGGGCCTCAATGAATCCCTCAGCCACCAACATAATTTCACAGATCAGCTCAAAGTCTGGCACAACCATTGCGCATGGCCTAAAAACACAGGCAAGAAAAGATTGCAGAACAAGCATCTCTTGACTACAGATCTTAGAGGAAGTGGATTTGCATCTTTATCTGCCAGGTCTTCACCTATGAGCCAGGTCACACTCTGCCTTTCCCGCTGCAAGGGACAGTGCTCATTTGGCCTGCTTGTGCATTCCCAGACCCACGCTTCTTGCAAAAGGCAGAAACTATCTACAAATCCCCAATGCAAGTGAATTCCCCAGGGAAATGAAGTCAAGCTTGGATGTTCCAAAAGAGAATTTCTGCCATTCTTATAATACAGGTCACAAACCCTGACCTGAACCCACCTGAAGAGAGCTTTTAAATTCTCAGGCAGCTCAGTTCGCCCTGCATAACCAGGGTTCATGGTGATGAAAATGCCTACTGAGGGTACTAATTTAATGTCTTCTCCAAGAAAATTGAAGGATTTCTTCTTCTCCCGTATTGCATCCTGCACACTCTTCACCTAGAAACCAAGACAGTATTATAGTACCCATGTTCAGTTACAAAAAACACATCAGATAGCAGTGCTGACTTCCTTACATTTAGCCCCATGATGAATGGGGCTTATCACTGTTTTGTTTTGGTTTCTTTTGCTAACCATATAAAGCTTTATACACTATTCAGAGTAAATCTGTGCAGCAATATCAATCTCCCATCACAATCAAACTCTGACAAAGCAGAAAAGACAGCTGAAGAAATGGGGCAATCAAAGTGCAAAGGAGTGCAAGAATTTGCAACTTTTCTCCATAAGACAGGTGTGGGTCAAGAAGAGCAACTTAAGAGTAGGAAACATCCTCAATGCTGCCTGCATCTCACCTTGGCTTTTGACACCACCTGTGGGACACTTCTCAGCACACCTCACAGCTCTTTGAACTTCCCAACCTAGCAGGAGGCTAGATGTATGAGATGAGATGCAGGGCTGTCCAGGCATCCACAACACAGCCAACACCCAAATGTGCTCCCAAGAGTCTGACACAATATGGGGTCCTGATTCCCTTCACTCATCTTCACCGCTCCCCACACACCATTGCTCTTCATGACATCCCAAAACCCTCCTGTGCTTTCTCTAGGCCCAGAAAAGGAACAGCGTTTCCCAAAAAACCTGGTCTCAGCTCAATTGCAAACTGATCACTTGACATCACTTCTGAAGATTTAGGTACATCAGATGCTTAATTTAAAACCAAAACCACAAGGCAGAAGATGTAAAACCTCCCCTGACACTTTCACTGACTAATATTATATTATTTTTCCTATTTGCCTGATTGCAGCTTTGTTTTTCTCATTCCTCACCTTTCACAGAGAGCAAGTTTATTAAAGCTAGATCACCTTTCTGCAAACAGTACTTCAGCAAGGGAGAAATCTCTTTATATTCACTACTCTAACCTTACTGCTGTTTGCCATCTTAAAGTTAAGCAATTAATCGAATTTTTTTCTGTAAGGAACCATATCGACATTAGCTGCATGACTAAGACAGCCAATTAAACATTGCCATGGTTACATTCCTAATAGCAGCCAGGAGACATGATGATGGAATGACAGAAGTGCTGCTTTCTTCAGATGCTGTGCTCCAGCCAGGAGCGAGGGAATCATTAGCAGTTGAGTCATATCTGGGCTTCTTTTGTTCAGCTTCCCTTTTTATTTTAAGATCCTCAAAGACTTTTTTCAATGACAACTTTAAACTAGAACCTGATGGAAGAGAAATTGAGAGGGAACGATACATAAACTCCTGTATCCGCCTGGGGCTTCTTTGGGATGTCTTGTAAGGTACCAGTTAAGAGTGAAAGAGAGATGAGAAGAGTGAGGAGTTCATGGAGACGTTCAGAACAACATCTTTGACCGAAACATTTGCAAAAGTGTAGAAACTTCTAAGCTCTAGATTTTTCTTTCTGCAATAAGGAGCCCAAAACAGGGTCTTGGAAGAATTCACCACCTCAGTCAGACACTGGGATCCTAAAACCTGCACTTAGCTGACACTTGGGTCCAGAAGAACTTAGATACTTTGTCATCTCAGTTTTCAGCACTGAAGCCTCCTCCCAGGCTCATAATTTTCAGTTCTGCCCATGTCAGAGCTGTCTCAGTCTGGGCAGTGCAGTTGAGCACACACCCTCTGCTCAAACTGCCCTGGTAGTTGGATCTACCTGGCATTTTCAGAGGGTGACAGTTAGAGTTAGGATCTTGACATCATCCAGACACAGCTCTCATTCAAAGCAAGGTCCAGAAGAGGTAGCAGGGCCTGCCCCATTCTGCTGCCCCATGGTTATATCTAGGCTGCCCCAAATTTCAACCCCTGCCAGAGGGGATTCACAGCCACAGCACTTACTCTGGGTGCCCCTTCACCACCCACTGGGCATGCAGAACCCAGGCACGTAACGCCTCTCCTGCAAAACTTTCCCCTGTATAAAATAATTCCAGATTTCCTCATGGGCTGGTAAGAGGAAAGTAAGGAGGAGACAAAGTGACAGATTACATATAAGCACAAGAGAATAGGACTCTCTGGCATGATGGAAAAGGCAGTTGCCTTTCCAGCCCTTCTCCAGTGATGGCTGCTGTGCTTCTACACCAGACTCGCCAACAAAATGCACTGAACGGTTAAACTATAGAGGAGACAAGAAACCATGCTACAGGAAAATCACCTATGCATACCCAGGCACAGCTCAAATAGCTCTCTCCTAGCTTTAATCCCACGCTGCTAGGGTATCCTAGGCAAGCGCATAAGCAAGGGCTGCAGATCTGCCGCAGGTTCCAGTTACTGAGTCACCCAGCTGACACCCTCTTTCAGGATCACCACATTGCACCCATGGGGCTGCACACATTCCTCCTAGGAATTATGCCACTCAGCCAGGAATATCCTCCAAAGCCATGTTGCAGAGCTCTTATTACATACAGTGGAATTAAATCTACAGCCATATGAAAAGAGAAAGAAGGAAAGAAGACTGCACAGTTGTAGTGACAGGCAACGGTTAAGAAATTTAATCATTAATGTATTTTCTGAATATGACACACAAACTGTGCTTGACTGGAGGTAACAAGTAACCCCCAGAAGTCCAACAGACCATGGATCTGCCCCAAACACCACCCCTTTCCTCCATGAAAATCATGCCCTACATGGCAGACTGAGTAGCCATAATACAAGGCAGTTCTACTTTTTAAAATGATACACAGGATTATCTCACAGCACATTAGTGACATGAGTGTCTTCCTCAGGAGGAACAGTAGCCACATTGTATACTGATCTGGGAAAAGATGCTACAAAGAATTGCCTCAACACAAATGCTGAAACTGGGGTAGAAGAAACAGAAATATTTGCAGCACATAACTGCTACATTTTGTCAGTGCTGTGATATCCATGTGATTAATCTTGGGATATAATCCCCCACCTGCCTACACATGCAACTGAAACCGATGACATGCACTTTCCGTATTTACCCTTGCTGCAGCATTGCTCTGCTTTGTTGGTATTTATTTACGAGCATTTCTCCACTTACCTGTACAGCAACCACAGAAAGGACCTCAACTGAGATCCTGTTAAATTCATCAAAACAGCCCCAGGCTCCTGTCTGGGAAAGGCCTTTGTAAATATTCCCACAAGACTGGAAAAAAAACAAAATACAAGAGTGAAAACACAAATGGAATCAACCCCAGAAAAAAAAAATTTGATTTTATTTCCCAGCCTGTTTATTTATAGCAATTTACAGTCTATTGTGGGTATTTAGAAAAGTGCATGGTAACAGCAGGCACAACTCAATTATAATATTTATAGCTCTGCAGAGTTTGCCACTTGATTTGCTAATTGCACTTTCTTGATATATCTGTGCACTAGTTTCATTTAAAGGTCACCTGTGCAGAATTACTGATGGCCCCGCTTCCTGGGAGAGCCCATAAGCTGAATAAAATATGATCCAAAGCTACCAAAATCACTGTACCATGCCAGACCGACAGAGAGCAAGACTCAGCCCACCAATTCAGTGTACTGCAGCGGCCGGGGGCTTCAGCATGTTTCTTGAAGAGGATCCCGAGAAACCCAGGACAAGCCCCTTCCCATGCCAGGGACTGTCAGCCTGCAAGCAGGCCAGCAAGAAATGACCGGGATCAAAGTACCAGCACAGCCTTGGCCTTAACTGAACAGGCCTAAATTTTTGAGGCTTTGCATATGGAATCTAATGGAGGTGGGGGTGGGGTGGGGGAGTGAAGG
>NW_010286133.1:0-4798 GCF_000690775.1 Eurypyga helias
AGGGGAATGTGTTTTATTCAGGGCAGAGGCCTGCTGTGGTTTTCTCAGACAAAAATTATGTTGAGTCACATTTAGAGAATAGAAAGACATTTTGGAAAACACTGTGGTCTGCAGATCATACTGTTTTCAGATGATTACTAGCACCCAGAGAAATTAACTCAGAAAAATTAAGTAAAAAACTATTTACTTCTTTAGCTAATAGTTGTATAAAGGGAAGCTCACCAAAATGAAAACTTCTAATAATATCAGTATAGAAATGGAAAGATTGGATCACTTACAGAATCTCTAGTCTGCTCCTTCAAAGTTGGTCTAGAGGTAAGCGTAGACTCAGAGTGTTACTTGTCTATTTTCCACCATTTCAACAGACTGGCAAAAATTAAACATAAATAATTTGCATTAATGCCGCTCTGCTCACACACACACAATTATAATATTTAGTTTATCTAAATTCACGTATCCAATTCTTACTTCTGTTCCAGCTATTAAAAAGCACTTTAACTCAATATTACAAGAAGTTGGCAAGGCTTATATCTTTTCACTGCTGCCCAACACATTACTTCCAAGACATAAAAACTTGCAATATCTTACTTTATTTTTTTTAAATAAGTATTTCTAATCTTACATGAGGGCTCTTCCCATCGCAACACACTATCAGTGGATGTTCTGAGGGTACTTCATGGCTTGAGCTTCCCTTTAGAAGGAATGCACATGTTGTGATGTGAAGGAAGGAGCACTTCTGCACATGTAGAGGAACACAAATTTTATGGCACTTTGAAGAAGTCAGCACAATACAGCTCACTGAGGATAGCTACATTCTTGAAGAGCCCTGACTTTTTTGATTGACAGGTGTAGCCTTCTGCTCAGTTTATATATGTTTTTGGTTTGTTTAGATCTTTTTGATTTGTCTTGCCTAAGATTTCTAAACATTAAACAATATTGTAAGCAATTTTGACTTTGAAACTTTAGTACATGCAGGTGTTCCAGGTAAACTGGAGTTTAAACTGAGTTTAAACTCTTGTCTTTCAGTTTCTTCTGAAATGAAGAGTGACACATGAAGATTCTTTAGGCAGGATAACTGCACTGAGCTGGCTTTTAACGTTAGATGTTTCTGTGCTGAATAATTAGCAGCTCCTTGAATTTTCAAATGGCTGTGTAGGGTTTGCTTCCAGCTAACACTGTCCTCTCTGTATTGCATCCAATTGTTCTGGATGTTTTTTAGGCAGTTCTCCCTTCTGCTTGAGCAACAGTTGAAGTATGTTCAACATTTAATAGAAGATGGTTTGTATATGCACCACATTAGGAATTCCATCTTGGATCACTGATGGTGGATCTCCTTATAAACTGATCCTTTTTGAAAGCTCTCACCTATTTTGTGTCAGTTGTTAGCATATGTCAAAACATCATATATTTTCAGGTGCTCTCATTATAATTTTCTGTCATGTAATGATTAGGCACATGCCCAGATGGTGATGGTAATTTCCTTACTCATATCAATGAGCTGTTATTCACATGAGTAATCTCACCAACTCTAAATGGATTGCTTTTGTAGCTTACTGCTCCCTCACGGAAAGGCTGACAATATGGTCTATGGCAAAGCTTAGTTAAAAGTCAGCTGTTAGGTTGTCATCATCCCACGTGAGCAGCCAGGTACGAGTCCTAGGTGTGCTCAACGCCACACGTTAAAACCTAGGAAACTAACTTGTATTGACCTGAAGTTATGCAGGATCTGCCTCACAGTAGAGTAACATCACTATTAACTTATTTACATTAAGCTGATACAAGGTAAATTTATGTTCCTTTACATTCTGATTAACAGCAGTATCATCCTTCCATCAGATGCTAATTAATGCCTTTCTCATTCTAAGCAGGACTGTAAAATGGATTTAGGATTCAAAGACCGTAACAACAGGACACCTGCCAAGAACACCTCTGCTACTACAAAGAATTTTTCTGCCTGGGAAGACTACAAGAGTAGTGTTGAAGACATACAGTACTTTCTTATTGGGCTGTACACACTTATAAGTCTGGCCGGCTTTATGGGAAATCTGCTTATACTAACGGCTCTTCTAAAGCGCAAGCAGAAGACAATAATAAACATTCTTATTGGTAACTTGGCCTTTTCTGACATCTTAGTTGTGCTGTTTTGTTCCCCTTTCACACTGACATCTGTCCTGCTTGACCAATGGATGTTTGGCACTATCATGTGCCATGTCATGCCCTTCCTCCAGTGCGCATCCGTTCTAGTTTCGACTTTGATGTTAATATCTATTGCTGCAGTCAGGTACCGTATGATAAAATATCCCCTTTCTAGCAATTTAACAGCAAAACAGGGCTATTTCTTAATAGTGACCATTTGGGCCCTTGGCTTTGCCATTTGCTCCCCGCTGCCAGTTTTCCACAAAATCGTGGACCTCAGCAAAACTCTGAGTTTAGAGGCACTGGAGAACAGGCTCTTGTGTGTTGAGTCATGGCCTTCTGATTCCTACAGAATCGCCTTCACGATAGCCTTGTTGTTCATGCAGTACATACTGCCGCTGGTGTGTTTAACCGCTAGTCACACCAGCGTCTGCAGGAGCATAGGTTCCAGACTGTCCCACAAGGAAAACAAGTTTGAAGAAAAGGAGATGATCAACCTAACTCTTCATCCCACTAAGAGTACCGGCACGCAGGTGCAGCCCTCCAGCCATTCCAGGTGGACCTGCGCCTTTGGCAGAAAGCACCACAGAAAATACAGCAAAAAGACTTCAAGTGTGACGCCAGCTATTTCAAGGCATCAGCAGGATACTCATTCTGGTGACGTCCCAGAAACCTCTGGCACAGAAAAAAGCCAGCTCACTTCCTCCAGTAAATTCATCCCTGGGATACCTATCTGTTTTGAGATGAAACCAGAAGAAAATATAGAGATCCGGGACATGATTTCGGTATCCCGATCCATCATCAGAATTAAGACAAGATCTAGGAGAGTTTTTTGCAGACTGACAGTGCTAATCCTAGTTTTTGGTTTCAGTTGGATGCCTCTTCACCTTTTCCACATTGTGACGGATTTTAATGCCACTCTCATTTCTAACAGACATTTTAAATTAGTGTACTGCATATGCCATTTACTGGGTATGATGTCCTGCTGCTTGAACCCCATCCTCTATGGGTTCCTTAACAACAGCATAAAAGCCGATTTAATGTCCCTTATTCCATGCTGCCAAATACCATGATTTTATGTGCCCCAAGATAAAATAAAACAAACAAGTTTGGCTTTCAAGCAGACTGATGTGAGTAGCTGTAAAAGCTAAATTAATTTAGTTCAGCTAGTCTGACTTGGTTGTGATTAGTAGCATTTCGTGCGAATGGATAGCTCTACGGCTGCATGTATTTCTTGCATTTGGCAGAAATATATAAGGATATATAATACATATAATATTCTTCTATCTGTTACACATAGGAAATCATGCCTGGTGTACACAGACAGAATACCATTTCTGTTACCTGATATATTGGCAATCTGTACTTTGGAATTATACAGAATACATAATGAGTAATAAATGTAAGAATACTTAGACATATCAGTATTAACTGTCATAAAACCATAATAAAATGCATACCGTTTACTAAACAGCTATTGTTGAGACTATTTCAGTGCCAACTTTGCCTGTTTTCTAAGATAACTAAACATCTGTTTCTGAATGTGATTTAAAAAAAATACTTTTCCATAGCAATCTGACTCATACTTTGCAGTGTCTTTGCAAGATGCTCTGCTGCTGGTTCCCAGATTGCCTTATTCCCTGGAATGGGTTTCTGGGTAGTTGGTCTCATCTAGATCGTTTCCATCTCACTGTGTTTACCCAGTACAACCTATTTCTGATTTCCTTAGCCAATTTTTACTCTGGCTTGTCATTTTGTGTAATTTTCAGCCAGGCCTGAACTCACCTGAAGTTATGCCTTTGTTCTTACGGTGATGACTCCCCTGAACATACAACATGCTTCTGATCAGAGTAAGCCTTCATTACCTAAGTAAGTGATAGTGGACAGAAAAAGAAAATGGAAAGACTGCAGTATTTTTTCTGTTCCTTTACCAAAAAGCAAAAGCTTACTGCACTTCATTACAGGTGACCCACTTGCTTTGGAAAGCTGCAACAGCTTTCACATAAACATGCCTCTATCTGCTTCCCCTCTCTTCTTTTCTTCTTTTTAACCAGATCAGTACTTTTTCTTCCAAATTTAAATCACATACGTCTTCCCTAAGGAAGCTGTATTACATTTCACAGCACAAATGCAAAGGGGCCATATATATATATGTATTCTTCCCGCTCCCCAGCCCCAGATTACTCTAACTTAATAACCCACCTCTGCCCTCAGGTTTCAGTAAGCATACAAAACCTCTGCCCTGAGTTTTAAGCTGTAAAAACTCTCCCCAGGTCTAGTTGATGATTATTTCCTTTTCTCCACTAAGAAAGCCTATTTCTAATCCAATAGGATTTTTTACATAGCCTTTCCAGGGCTGGGAAATAAGTTATAATTTTTATACATGGGTGAATGGGAAGTCTCCTTGCACATTTTTTTGCCTTGAGATACTTCTCTTCCAGTCCATCTTTAAAAGTGAAAGCAGTTCTTTTATTTTGAGGAATTGTCAAATTCTTTTTATCACAATGTTACAATTCTGAGACCTTTTCTCCCCAAGCCATCATCTGCTAGGGAGTTCATTACATACCAGTCGGTAATATCTTTGCTTCTATCACTAAGGTATTTCCCTGAAGTCTAGTTCTCAGTAACCCATTGTTCTTTGTTTTTGCTGATGATATACTTT
>NW_010286134.1:0-4807 GCF_000690775.1 Eurypyga helias
AGGCTGGAGTAAGAGGCAACATGCTGATCAGTATTCTTAGTTTTGTATCACTGTATTCAATTATTTCCCCCTTTGTCTGCCTGCTGATTTTCCCTTGTCAAAGAAATTCATGAATCAGGGACCGTATTCTGTTCTGTGCTAACTATAACATACTAAAATCCACAGAAACTGAGACTTGTTAGAAAAACAGTCCAATTCTTGTCTTAGTTTCTGACTTCTTAGTTCGGTTTAACTTCTCACAGTCCGGTGTTAAATTAGCCACTTTAAAACGGTATCATTTGATTAACAGCTTTGAAAAACCTCCAGAACCCAAGGTACTCAAATACAGGAAAACTGGTTTAAAGGACGGATAAAATTAGCTCACAGACATAACTAATAGAGCTGATTTCAATTAAATTTGAACCAACTGCATTTAGAATCATGGCATATTTTTTAATAACTACTTAAGACAGCGGAAGTTTGCCAAATAGAGGATGTTTAAGACAACATGATTTTTCACATCTTTGTATTAGATGAAACTCCACAGGTGCTATCATCGAAAGTGATGTCCAGCTTGAATATCTAGGCACTGTTCACCGTTTGATACATGGCACAGGTTCGGTTTTGAAGTAACTGTGTAATTCCAACACGTAAGGATTGATACTCTGCAAACCCACATACACTTACGCTTAACCAATCCCATCAATTGTATATGCATTTGCAGAAACTGTCCCTGTGGTATTGAGTCCATTTTACTTCAACCATAAAATCTACAGTAACCTGCTGCAATCACATGGCTGGAAAAATGCCCAGTCCACATCCAACTTCTAACAGGGCAGAACATCAGAAGTAGGAGCAATAGAAGCCACTTTTAAAATAATCACTGATACCATGTGCAACTAATTCTCCTTCAGCGGGAACAGAACCAGCAACATAGGTTAATCTATAGATCGAGTTAACTGTGAGCAAAACCAGCCACAGCTACATTGACTCCAAAGAAGTTGGGCTCTTCCCTCAAGAGATTCTTCATTATTCTCCTGAGGGAATGTGTTCTTGCAGAGCCCCATGCCTAAGGAGACTTCACTGATGAGAAGGATCAGTTTATAACCCTCTTGCCATATTGGGGGCTTACAGACAATACAGATAAAAATGATTTGCTTTGAAAAATCAGCCTACAACAGAAACTCTTGACCTAATCTACACTTTCACGAGAATATTACCTTTAAAATAATTTAAATTAAAAATCAGCAGAAGTTTATGAATCCCTGAATGCCTTTTCTTGAATAAAATACATCCATTAAGAGAGTAAATCAGAAATGCAGAGATTGCAATCCTGTCCTTAGAATACCTGGCCTGTCAGCAACCTAAAACTTGTCTTTTCAATCTTCTAAGTGAGGATACTGAGAGCGCTTTTCTTTTTAGCCTGAATGATGACAATTACAAGTTCAGATCATTTCAGATGTTTGCATTTCATTTTACACTATCCACCAAAGTAATGGCACAGTTTCAAGAAAGAATTTCAACTGCAAATACCCATCTGCACAGACACTATAATACGCAGTGCAGAGGACATCCCTTTGTATTCAAACAAAAAGCAACTAAGAGCTGGATAGGACCACAGACAGCAGAACTGGAAAAAGTCCAATATGCTTGTACTCTGAGGAAAAGCACAGTCTAACTGGCCAATAACAGGACTGAGAAACCAGTAACTCTCAAATTGTAGTATCAACCATATTACTTACTTCTTGGCTTTATAAAATCTATTTTGAACCATGTCTAGCTCCTGGGATGGAATCCCTAGCTCTGCAGTCAAATGAAGCCGAGAAATCTGGCACAAGGGATAACAGCCCACATATTCCTGTCCCATATGAACTTCCCAATTGGACTAGTTGCAAGTCATATTAATATTCTTGATCTCTCTGGATCAGTGAATCTTGAGCTCTAGTCCAACCCAGTAGGTGAGATTTAACAGGAGCGTGGGAGGATGCTCAGAGGAAACTCAACTACTGAAGTTGCTGGTTTTGCTCAGGGTTTTATGAGAAAGTACAGTTGCACATGAAGTAACCTGACAAGGAGAGGGAAACATGATGATAATTCAATATGAGCCACTAAATGAAGGATTTTGCTACCAATTTAGCATCTTAAGTTCTGGTACAAGTGCAACAGAAGACATCATGCCTTTTCTCCCTCCTGCTTTGAAAGAAAGGATCAGTTTCAGGATCAGCTTCTGTGTTTTGTGCAGACTTCTCTATGGAAACTTGTAAAGCCTCTACTGAATTAGATCCTGGAGGGAACTAGGAGAAACACGTAAGTTAGAGAGGCCAGCTGTACATGGGCAGAATCAGGTCTTTCTGCTCCTAGAAGCTTTTGCCAATGGAATTTAAATTGCCCCAGGGTCACAAGCTTTTAAAGGTTATGCAACGACTTTGAGAACTGCACTCTGCCAAAATCATAATTTAAGCAGATTACAAGACTCTAAATTTGGCCAGCTTTACATTGAAAACATCCCACTTGCTTCTCTTTGCCTCTGTAAAGGTCTGCTGATGAAAACCAGACATGCTATCTTGTAACAGTCAGAGTCTTCTTACCTCATTTTTCTTATCTGTAGCTATACCTCATTAAATGTTTAATAATACATTAAAGACAAAAACATGCAGTAAATACTTTTTCAACTAAAAAGAATACCAAGTGTACACTTGATCCATTCATTAAGTAATGTGCTGGACTTCAGAGCAGCAGGTCTTTCTGTCATAATCCTTGCTCAGTAATGTGTGCTTCTCTGCATCAGAGCATGGACTCATTCAACAATTCAGACACAGCTCATTAATCAACAAAATTATGTACTAAACTATTAACTGAATGGGTCCCTACTACTCATCCAAAACTATTTGCAAGGACATTTTCATTCTCTAGCAGGGAGAAATCATTCTCTTTGATGAACAGGTCTCTCACCTGATGAATCAACATTCAGCAGAAAATCTTCCTTTCTCAGCCATGACACTCCCCCCTTCATCCTCCCAGCAGTCCCTGGGAATGATTTCTCCACATCCATCAAAAATTTATGTTTAAGTAAGGTCATATACACCCTTTCCATGAAGCACCTTTGCCAGTGACTGCCAGCTGCAGATCACACTTGTTAATACACAAACATACATTCTCAAGATGCTCCTCCAAAATCTGCTCTCAGCTATCTTCCTCCTCACTGATTCAACAGTCTCTACTATAAACACACAGAAGAAACAACCCATCATGGTCTGTGCCAGCTGCAAAGGACAACTGACCAGGTAACAAAGGACCATCCAATAGGTGAACGAAGACTAACCAAGCTGTGGTGTTGGACAGCTCTCAAAGCTGGCAGAGCTCCTTTGCCAGGATGGTGCTTCACTCAGAATAACAGCTGACAAAATCACTACACAAAAGACATCTTTAGACTACTAATAACTGAAGAAAAAGATGGCAAACTTAATAAACGCATTAGAGAGGGGGAAACCTCGACATATAACTAAGCAGTAGAGCTTAGAAGCTAAGAAGACTTAATGCTTAGACCTTCATCCCATAAACACTTCTGAGTCAATGGGACTTTCAGCACAGTCACTACTGACTACGTAAGTCAGCTTAAACACTGTGGGCAAAATTCTGTTCTAAGGAAGTTTCTTGGGAGAGCCACAATTTCTCCGTAGACTTAGTCATAGTTTCTCGTTCAGGTCTTCAGGAAAAGACAAACTGTATTTTTCAGCTTTAAGGGCCAGTGCAGTGTTTTGGGTTGCTTTCCGCACTTGTGCTCACCACCAAGAAATGAGAAATGAACCATTCCCTCTACATTAAACATGACCATTCGAATAGTGACCAAGACCGCAAATTTCAAAGCTCCTTCAGAACTATTTCATGACTACCCGGCACAGAAAGTTCAAAATACATCAAACGCTACTGTTTTCAGTTCTGGTATCACAAAAGGTACTAAATACACTAACAGTCTTGTATTTAACTTTACTAGCATGTGACCCATACGTCTGCTGCACCTGGGGTATTCCTTAGTACAAACCCAGAGCTGCAGCTATTAAAAACATCATGCATTAGTGGTAAAGAGACAGTCAAGCAAAAGCAATATGGAAAGTTGATTTCAAAATTTTCAAACACTTCTCACTGATGAATAAATGAGGTTTAAAGGAGAATTATGATGTTTTTACTTACTTAAAAGTAAATAAGCAATTCCCGAAACCCTTTAAGTGTCAAGATTTTAAAAATAATATATTTATGCCACTTCACTACTTGAACAGCCTTCACCTATTTGTCTGTTGGGAGCCTGACTGTACAGTCACATGTATGAGCAACAGCCTACTATTGAAATGACACTGAAAAAGCTACTGAAGATCCGTTTCAAATTATCTACTTTCGTATGTTAAACACTTGGAAACAGTAGCGTGACTTCCAAGTTAGAAAAGGGAAAATCTTTAGGCTCCCGTTCTGCAAGTACATTCTTCATCCCCTGGCACCGACAGGACATCTGAAGGTGTTTGCTCCTTCCACCGCCCACGAATCAACCCCACCTGCCGGGCCGGCACAGGAGGAAGTGCCGCCGGATTTACCTTCCCTTTAAGGGAAATAATGGGATACCGTGACTGAGCGGGCTGAACTGCCCAAACCTCGGGGACAGGCACTGCTAACATGTCACTGGTGCCACAGCGAACACTTGCGGGCTCTGATAATTTCCAGACGTGCTATTTTAAGCAAACGAGTGCAACCATTTATTGAGCTAAGCCACTCCGAAGCTCCGGTGCGGCCTCAAACAGCGCGGCGGCAGCAGCGGCAGCAGCCGCCTCGCGGGAGC
>NW_010286135.1:0-4826 GCF_000690775.1 Eurypyga helias
CCCTAACCATTCTATGATTCTTATAAACTCAGTAAAACTCTTCCATATCCAAAATCAACTACTGTTTTGGAAAAAGCAGATATCAGTGCAGTCATCCAATCTAAGGTCTTCTTTAGCCTCAAAAGTTACCTTATAAATAAGTGACAACACAATATCCTGGGTGCTACCTTCCGAAAGGTTTAATCCTTAGTCAGAATGTTCAGATCTGCAGGAAGATCCTGTCTTCTTCTGCCATTTCAAGGGATAGTTCCATCAAATGGAAAGAAGTGCAGACAGGATTGTGTTCTTCAGGGAGAACTTAAAAAGTGAAGCATATATGTCCTCTTTGTGTACTGGTTTCATCACCTCTTCAGTCCCCTGAAGCACTCTTAACAGGTGGTTTTCCAGAGGCAATGGGAAGTGGCTAGAGTAGGAGACTGGTAATAGGTCTGGCCCAAATGAACACAGGTCTTTGTCCCAGGAACAGCCATCGTCATTCATGTGCATTTTAATTCCTGGGTCACTGTGACATTTTCTCCTGTATTTAAAGCAACTGTTTGCTTGTCAATCCCCCAGTCCAAGGAGAAGCTTAACACCTGAAAAAGAAACTAACGGAAGCCAGACTATCTAGAGAAAGGTCATCAGTAGTTATTCCTTTACTGCATTTGAATTAGCGTGTTATAAGTCACTGCTTCTGCGTGTGAATCACACACGGAAGCAGTATGCACTGACACTTCAAGTTCTATACAGTTCTAGGCTACCATCTCCACTTACTTTTTGCTTTAGAGCAGGGATAAGAGGAGTTATCTCCCCAAATGGGAGGTACAGACTGTAATTTACAGAGATGACTAAAAATAAAACATCAAGCAGAAATAAGAAGATTTCAGTCTTTCCATTAATCCCTAATCATTTTGCCACTTATCGGTTATTTAACCAATGAATTTATGTTCCAGGTTTGAGCAGCTGCAGGGAGCAAGGGCTGGGAAGGCGAGTGTTTGAAAGTGGCATCTGTCTGTTAGTGGTAATTAAGCCGAAATATGCAAAGTTTCAGAGTTCTAACTGCTCCCGTTAAGCTGTTGATGAGCAGTAAAATCTCTGATTAAATTTTAAGCAGAGGGAAATGGGCCAGGCTCCTGATATGGGGAGGCTGATGGAGTGGAGCATGGGCAATTATGTATGCTGCATGCCTGTGCTGGAGGGGAGGCAACGTGTCCAGGCGCTGAGTATCTGAGCCAGCATCAGCTCACCACTGTTGCCCTGCAGAGGTGGGTCCTGGGCTTCATACTGTGCTGACTGCCAGCCCACAAAACATCAGCTTTTTACAGCACGGTGAAGGCATAGGGGATAGAACTGAATGACTTTTGCACGGCCTTATTTTTCCAATATACATGCATGCCACAACCAGGGAGGTTTTCTTTTTTTCTTTTTCTTTCTTGCTGTCTCAAAGCATGTGGATTCCTTGGGCACATCATAATGTGCTGGTGGACATTTCCCTATCTCAGAATGGTAGTTGTGAAGGTTAATAAATGTTTTTATAACACTCTGAAAGCTCTGAAACACTGTGTAAAGGCAGTTAATTTTTATCCCAGTAAATATCTCTATTAATTATCATTATCTAACTTAGCCCTTCTCCTCTACCACTCCTGTCTGGCTCCTATCCCTTCTTTCCTAACCATTTGGCAGGCCACCTCCTGGAATGAACCAGAGGCGTTGTTCCCTAACGTGAAGTGTCATGGAGCTCTATGAGTAATGAATGAGCCCATTACAACTTTACAGTAGAGGAAACAGGTTAATCCTTTGTCAAATCAGTGCACACAGTGTCCTCCTTCCTTGTTCCAATTACTCAAGGGGTGGCAGTTTCTCATCCACAGCCTTTTAGGTAGCCACTGATGCATATTTAGGATGGAGATAGGTACGGTACTGCACATAGGCCTTCAGATCCTGTCACAGGAGAGCGAAGCTGACAGCGGTGACTAATTCTCTGAGCTAACTTTCTTTGAAGACAAACCCCAAAACGAAACAAAGAACAATAAAACCCCTAATTTTTTTCAAATTCTGAAGGATTAATTTAATTAAGTATAAAAACCTCCAGCATCCAAAACCTGTTGCTTTCTGAGACATTCTCTGTAGTGAGACTGATTTACATTTGTACAGCCTTTGATCCTGCAGATTCCCAAGTTCCTTACAGAATCTTGATATGAAAAGTAGCCACCTCAAAGGCGAAAAATGACAGTTTGTTATTACAGCAGAGAGTACATAACCACACCATAGCAGAGAGTGGGAAACAGAGTATTGTACTGAACAGACACTACAAGGGGGAGATCTTCAGAAGAGAGCATTTGTAGAGGCCATCAGAGCATTATCAGCTTTGTCTTTGTTAACAGAGGAGATAATAACTGACTTGGATTCCTTCTTCCAGAAGCCTTATATTATGGACTTGGAGACACTCTACCTATCATTTGAGAAAAGGAAAACTAAATTCTAATTCTGCCTTTGTAGTCCTCACTTGCAGTGATGGTAGAGGAAGAGCAGAATTAGCCTAATTAGGAGCTGAGGTTCATGCAGAAATCTCAGCAACCAGGATTGGTTTGGATCATGTGCTACAGAGTTGATGACCAGCTGGAATAATCTCTAGATGGACATTTTTAACAAGACCTGTAGTCCAGACAAGTGCCGGTTGTGCCACCTCCCTCAGTCCTAGGTCTACCAGTTGCATAATGCTCAGAGTTTTCACAGAAGTGGACAGACCCTCAACAGCTTATATTAAATCAGTATTGTTGTCCCTTCATGTGTAAGAGTACTTGAAGAAGGCTTTACAATGCCTAGGATTTATCTATCATTATATTGTAAAGGTTCCTCTAAGCATAAAAAATTACACTGCTTAATACCTTGCATTATTTCAAGTGGATGGTTGCATTATTTCAAGTGGATGGAAGCAATTGTGTTTTCTTACCTGCAGAGAGTTATGGGGTAAGGCTATGAGCCTTATGTAAGCTTTCTAGCTATATACCTCTGCACCAGGGACAAGTGCACCAAAGAGACAATATACCTGTATGGGTGAATAGCAGTGGGGGCAAGACAAGTGTTTTATATAAAAACTGCTAAAAAGCAGGAACCCTAGTAGGAGGAAGTAGAAACATGTCAGTGCAAAGCTCCCTCCACTGAAACTTAATGACGACTAAAGGAAGAGAAAGTTTTAGCAGACATATTTTGTTACTACATCCAATCTTCTGGAGTTGCTGTGACCACTAAATCATGCAGGATGTGCAGATAGGATATCACATGCTCAGCACACATGAGCAGTGTTTGAGGATGGTAGAAAAGCATCCAAACTTTGGGTTTGTTCTTATAAATAGCTTTTATCTGGATGTTAATTAAAGACTCAGTAGAGCTCATTATCTTAATAATATGAAAGCCTACTTTCATATTGGAGTAGCTACCCCCATCACAGGCACAGCAGCAGCTTAGTGTTTTGGTGGTCCACCAAGATGTCGTCCAAGAAGAGTGCTTGGATATTCTCTCCCAATTTGTTAGATGGACTGTGTAGTAACACTAGCCTAAATAGCATGGGATTTGTAGATTGGTTTCAGATTCCAATGGTCTAATCCTATAAGACAAGAGTTACTTCCCATTCCTGGAGGAATAGAATGAGTGAGTCACATAGAACCCGAAGAGATCAGTTGCTAAAATCAATTATATCACTTATGAATGTTTCTCTTCTGGGTTGTGTTGTATTTGGAAGAGGATTTCTGCCCTCTTGCTCAACTACATTTGGGTTGCAGACCCTTTGAAGCCTAGTTGCATGATAGCATGCTGGTCAGCTTCACAAACCCCATGACAACAAACCAAATGATCTGTCACAGGTCTTTGCCACAGGTTAGTGCAAAGAACAGTCAACCATGTTTGTAGGTATAATGGAATTAAAATGTACACACAGTCCTGGAAAATGTGGAGTGGGGCTCCTAATCAGATTCCTGTCAGAATTAGTTCCAAAGGATTTTACAGAAATTATGTCACTTACATAGAAAAATGGTGTTTTAGAGCTTTCAGTTGACTCTATCTTCAAATAGTGATTAAAATGAGTTCTTGTGAGCTGGAAGTGAAATGCACTGTTCAGGCACAGACTTGGGTAAATGCTCTGCAGGATGTTGCCAAAGAGCCGCTTTTCTGAATAAGATAAAATGAAACAGGTTGATTATCTATGGGACTAGTGCTGTCAGGAAAATTCTGCCCTCTTGACTGTCAAGTGTATTCAGGGACTTAAGGCTGACAAAACTGGGACACTGACTGAGGAAGGATATTGTTTATTTTGGAAGTGGCTCATTTGCTTTCTGTATTACAAAGCGTACTTTCCTAGATAATCACAGATGTGCAGTGTAATGCTGCAGGGTAGCATGAGGAAAACACCACCTGTTAGTTCTGTTAGGCCAGACCTCAGATGCTTAGGAAGGGAGAAGGTCAAGCAGGGGAAGAAGAGGTCTCCTCAGCTTTGGAGTTTGATCTTTGAATCTCCCAGGCAAATACCTTTTAACCCAACAGAACCTAAATATGGTGTGGGGTGAGGTATCATGTCTGTCTCATCTATTTTCTAGGCCTTGTCTTAAACATGAGTCTTCAGGAGTACTAGTTTGGTGAAGAAGAAGGGTTGTTATCTGGTTGTTATCTGATCAGATGCTTTGCAACTTGGCCGTTGAGTTGATCTGTTGAACTAGCTATTGCCATCTGAATTTCTGAGCTTTTTTTTTTTCTTCTTTTGTTTACTGAGAAGTTTTCCAAAAGATCTTGGAACTCTGAAGGTCTTGGGAACATGAGATTTAGGATTATATATATATATATAATTTATATAT
>NW_010286136.1:0-4800 GCF_000690775.1 Eurypyga helias
CGTCGGCGTCCCTCGCCCCACCTTCGCGGGGAGGGAGCGCAGCCCCCCGCAGAGAGCGAGGGCTGACCGGCCTGCTTCCGGTGACCCGGTCGTGACAGCCGCTCACCCCGATTTCTCCGCGCGAAACGGGCACCGGGGGCAAAAGGCCTCCTGGCCGCCACCGCCGCCTGCCGTGCTGCGGGTCATCTGGGCCTGTCAAGGTTCAAAGCGCCCAGGCAGCCCTGGGAAGAGTGGATGTGGAGCGACAAGCGGCAAGGCACCAAAACTGCCCCAGGAAGGCAGGCCTGGGCTGGGGCCTGCGGGGCCGGGGCCTGCCCCGCCAGCCGCGCAGCTTTTGGAGGGGTTGGATGCTTTACGCCCCTCCGTTCCGGCTTTCTGACAATTTTTTGTTCTCATTTGTCCCCGGAAGGTTGTCCTACAGCTACTGCCTCTCCCTTTAACGCACCAAGTGTTCCCCTTGCCGGGGAATGCCTGAGGAGGCACCGGAGGCTGAGACGGCTTTAATGATCTCGCAATATCCATTATAAAGAGTGACCCTGGCAAATAAGGATCATTTGGAAAAGGGTAATAATTAACTCTGGTATCTTGGGGGCAGGAGAGAGCAGGGAAAATAAACGCGTGGTGATCCTCGATGCTTTTGAAGTCAGGCCCCTTAATCAATCATGATTAATATGGTGCGCGTAAGAGGAATCTTTGTGTATGGAGCATACTCCAACTTGTTTAGATGAAGAGGAAATAAATTCTGTCCTTTTTGCCCAAGTTGGACCTTACCCAACGTTTCTAGGTCACAGATGGACTCAAGACTACTTCTAGCAGCCTAAGGAAAAACAGCAAAGAATAATGTACTACTAGATTACAAACATAACTTCATTCCATAGTATAGCAATATCCTTAAATTGTCATGTGACTAATCCTCTGGAGAGGGATCCTATTGCTGAAATGGCTTCATGGCTTCTAAAGAATGTCATACTTTTATCTGTAATCTCTTCCCTTCTCTAGTTCCAGCATAAAATATGTGGTTGTGCTATACAGATTTACTAAATGCGTGCAAAAATACATTTTTTCTATACCATTTTCTTGACTGCGGATGCCCTAATTGTTCGTTGGTATGAGTCCCTGTCAGCACAAAAGAGGTCTCGGTTATTTGGAGAAAAGTGAGCTTCTGCTTTCTAAAATGCAGAGCGTGCTGCTGTGATGGGGCTCCCTGTGCTGTGCTATAGCTTGACTGACTGCTTGGACATGTGTTTTGGGTTTTTTTCTGGGTTTCCTTTTTGTTGTTGCTGTTGATTCTTCTGGTTTTCCAGGAAGGTACTTGAAGTAAATATTATTTTATATGCTCTGAGTTTGGGGCAGTGTTGTTTGGAGTGTAACATCGAAATACATATGGGTAGTTTCAGGAGGATAAAGGTCATTTGTATGCTGTATCCTTAGACATGTTGTTCAAGAAAAGAATTATTCCAGCGATTATGCAAAGCCAGCTTACTATTAGGAGACCGCAAATCTCTTTGGGGTGTTTCTTAACTGTAGAGTTTGACCTTTGATTTTCTTTTTTCATGTTTTTGCCCTTCATACTCTGAGATGAAAGTTTCTTCTGGGAGGAGAAAATTTCTCCTAAGTACGGAGGATGGAATAGCCGGCTAAGGTGTTGGCGTGGTATTGGCCTAGCATCCAAATCCCATTCCCTGAATAAGGTCTGTATAATCTCTGTATGCGACACCATTCTCATGAAGATAAATGCATTAAAGGTCGTAAAACCACATTAATAAGAACTGGATAAGTAGCATAGGCAAAAATAAGAAAAGTAGAATCATATTTCTGACTTCACCAATATTTGAATGCAGACTGCATCTGGTTTCCAGTCATCCCACCAGCAGTGACATTTTTCACGTAAAGGGTGTTTTTCAGAATGCTTTAACAATCACCTTACGAAACCTAAGCGCATTTGGGAAGCTGTGCCTTCTGCTTTTGTTTTAGCTTACCTTACTTTTAATGAATGTAAAATGTCCCTGAGTGATCTTAGTATGAGGTAACAGATGTGTCCATGTAAAATTCTAGCTGGATTGCTCCCTGGTTTGTATTGTTTTGCTTTTATTGCGCTCCATAACTCCTATTAAAAACTTTCAAGTGGATGCCACTGGAATGATACTTGGGGCACGAAAATGCAAAGCCTATCAGTGTTGATAGCTATACTCTATGGTTCTGAAGAAGCAGATAGAGGAATGGGTATTTTACATGGGGAAGAAGAGACTGCCATCGCACACCACCTCCTGGGTGACGTCCCACCGCCCACTTTATTCGCACACCCTCCCTCCCCATCCCTCACCGACTGTTTACCATCTTAGGTTTTCTTTGCGCTTTGAAGGTGTTGTTAATATCCCTAGGGATGAAATACTCCCGCTTAGTGCAACACTTCTAGCGGAGCTAGTGGTGTTATGGAGCAACCCCATCTATCCCGAGTATCAGGAATTAGACACACCTTGAAAGAGAGGTTTGTAAATAGGATCCCCTGACCTTGGCGCGTTACTGTAAGAAGTCGGGGTTGTGGCGAGCACACATTGGTGGTTAGTGCAAGCACTTGGCTTTCTTGATGACCTTGTCGGCTGCTGTGCCTTTACTGGGTAACACTGTGTTTCAGGCATAGTCTAAGAAAGTTTTGAGTTGGTTGCCCCGGATAATCAGCTCAGCTATACGGTGGAATGTGCTGATAAGGAAACCAAGACCTGGTGTTACTGATGTCGGTGTTGTAGAGGCGATTTGAGCTATATTGCCAGGATTTATAACTACAAGGGCCCTATTGAAGTTCTCAGGAGGGTAATTCATGTAATGTGTCTTTCTGCTTCACAGCACAGCAACGGTTCGATTCACTGCCTCGTATTTTTTGCTGCTGCAATTCTAGCAGGGTAGCAAATGGTTTCTCTGGCTTCGTCTTGTGCCTGCATCAGCATCAGTGGCTTTTGTTTGTTTCTTTGCTTTTGTTGGCGACAATTAATATTACTCTCTGCTCATTTGGGCAACCTCCTGCTTGTCTCCTACTCTCAGGCACCATCCTGGTGATCTTATCGCTGGCGTTATTTCTCACCACACCACCGGTCTGTGTCTCCGAGTGCCGTCTCGATTGCCAGTTGGGGTTCTGGGGCATTCGGGGGACGGCAGCAGGTGAAATGGCAGGGCAGCCAAAGGGGCTGCTTGTCAGCCAGGCTCTGCGGCTTCTCTGCCACGACCCTCGGCACCCAACATGAAAGAGAGCTGTCGGCCAGGCTGAGAGGAGAACACCCGTTGAAGAAAATCAGCCAGCTATTGCCCTGTGACAATCGATAGGAGAAGAACACGAGACAGATATCCTGCTCTGAAAGGTTACTCAAACAACAATCCCTTGTTCCTAGTTCCCCATGACACAACCTGAGAAAAGAGAGACACAGCAGAGTGCCTCCCTCACAGCTGAGAAAGTCTTTTCAGGAAGGGTCTGTGAGCTCTGTCTTTGGGAAACACTGAGCTATCTTTTGTTTCATCCCTGCACAAAGCCCTAACTATCCTTTGGATAATGTTGTGTGGCATCTGCATCGCTTCTTCCTGTGATACTTGGCCAGGGGATTGCGATTAAAATTAATTTAATTTAAGTGCCACGGCACTTTACGAGCAAAGGAGTCGTGGTAATTAGTCTTGGTCCTGCTGCCTCTGTAACACTACCCAGACTGGTTCAGTGTATGCAGTGGATAGAATTTCTTCAGTATAGAATGGTTTTATACACACTCAGAGTGGTGGAATTTGCTTGCTTGGACAAATCTGTTAAAAAAGATGAAATGCTGCTGTTTCCTGAAAAGAACGTTAACAAAAATTGGCCACTGACGTGGGCAGGCTTCTGTGTCTGTCTGCACGGAGAGGCTCTCCTCTCCCACCTCACTAGGAGATGAGAAAAAGATTTCCTTCTCACCCCAAGAAGGGAATATTTTGCATTTCAGCAAACCAAAACAAAGTCTGCCCTGTTCCTCTTTGACCGGCAATGGAAATCTTCCCAAGCGAGCGGTCCCTTCCATTTAGCAGTAACAGAAGCCCGTCCTGGCAGATGGAGGGGTGGATAGTGAGCTCCACAGTGGTCAGGTTTAACTGCGAGGGTCCAGTTGTGAGAATAAAAATTGTTAACAGAAGTGCCTTTTTAAATCTGACTGTCCTTTACCATTCTACCTGAGACGCCTTTTAACCACAGAGCTGATTCTCTTGCCTTGCTCTAGAATTCTATATTTCTTTTAATATATATGAACTAATCTTGCTGGCATCCCACCTCCTTTCATGGTAAAGCACAAAAGCTGTTCAAGAAGGGCATTTTATGCAGTGTTTCTTCAGGAATCCCTCATTTAACTTTGAAAGTCTGCCATCAAGGAGCTGTTTAGTGACCCTCCTGCAGATAAAGGGAATAAATGCCACTCCCTCTGTCCCAGCTCTTTTGCTTCAAATGGCAGCCAGAAAGAAACATACTGGTATCCTCCCACCCAAAAGGTTTGGAAAGTGAATCCAGCCTTTGTTAGCTTGCGAAATCATGGGAGGCAGTTGGGGTTTAGATATTCTGGCACTGGCTATCACTGAACCACCAGCCTAAGCCACCCACCTGACCCAGTGAATAAAAACTGAAAAGTCTGTTCAGCTTTTGGTTTTCTTTTTTTGGTTAAAAAAAGGAGGAAAGTAAATACAACTACAACTTTTGCTTGTTGTGAGAAGCAGGCAATCACCTTCTCAGAGAAAATGAACATGGGAAATGGTGGAATCACTATTAAAACAGCATGAGGGACTGTTGTGGTTTAACTC
>NW_010286137.1:0-4863 GCF_000690775.1 Eurypyga helias
AAAAAAAAAAATAATTAAAAACTTCACACTAAATATTTCAGAAGTACCTAACCAACAGTTAAAAGTTCCTTGAGAATATGCCAATCAGAAGATAAAACTCAGTGACAGTTAAAATCATTAGGATGCTTTGGAAAAACTTAGTTCAAGTTAATAAGACATATCTGTTGTTAGCAAAAATAAACTCCAAAACATGGAATCTAGAAAAACATTTAGTTTACCAGTACAATAGATGTTCCATCCATTTCACTGAGTCCCTATTAAACTATCTTTGAAAGAGTTAAGTATGGCTCTATATATTGAACATTTTTCTTCCCAAAATCAGAGCTCAAGTGTACTGGAAGATGTGAAATGACATCTTCTATATGTTTTTATTTGTATGAATTGATCCTTTGCTGCCTATATAAAGACAGCAAATACTTTATTTAAACTATGTGTTATTCAGAAAATTAGAAAGGTGATTTATTTTCAAAACCACAATCTGGACATTCTTGCAGTGATATTATTTAAACAACAAAATGCCTATTGCTGAAATAATGGCTGATAGGGTTTGTCATCTGAGCTGTGATATATGTTGCTCTCTTGAATTGGAGATCTTCCATTAAATAGGAGGCAAGTATTCACTTTTGAAGAACTGAGCCTTAGTGTTCTGATTGTTTATCATAAACTTTTGAGAAAAGAGCCTTTAATAGTCATGTTGAGTCAACAATCCATCTTCTCCACATAACTGAGTTTTCTCTTCACTAGAAACTACTTACAGAATACTTTTTCCACTGGGCAGAATATTTGCAGTAAATAAAAAAGCAAATAATTTGTAGTTAGAGATACCCCAAAGCTGGTATTGATGAAATTAAAATAAAATTTTATTATTTTTCAGAAGAGGCACTAGAACATAATATGAAGAGCGTGTACCCTTCAGGTGCCACTAGGAAAATATAAACCTTTTAACATATCCTTTTAACACAAAGGAACATCTGAAAAAGATTACACATTTATAGAGAAACACCTCTTTTATGTAAATGTTGACATAGTCAGTCTTGTACTGTCAGGGAAATTTGTCACTTGATAGTTCATTGCAGAAGGTGGAATATGAATGTATTTGTTAAGAGAGAGTCTTCTGGGGTGCACTAGTATCTAGAGAGCATTTTATGTTGAAGAGATCACTTACACGATAAAAAATTACTTTCCAAGTGTCATTTCCCATAGGTGTTGGTACACTTGATCCCATTCGTACTGAGAAGTGTGAACGATAAGTTCAAAGGACAAGAATTAAAATATGCTCTTTGGGTTTTTTCCTCTGTGATGCTTGATAGAAAAGACATTCACACCCTTCTCAGCTGCCACTCAGGAGCACATAAAAAATGTTACAGCTTGTGTAAGTGTTATTTAGAGATAATTAAACCTTAGTGACCTGTCTTGCTACTAAAACTCTTAACGGGCTTTATTCTGTCTTTACAACATGGAGATCAGGAGCACAATCCTGATCCCAGAGACACTGTTATAAATTAGGAGACACTGCACTCAAGCCAGCTGAGTTGGACCCTCATAAATAGGATGTAAGGCAGGAAAGAAAATGGGAACCTTTGCTTATACATTGGCTCAGATTTTGCAGAGTTATTTTAGTATCCTACTTTTGAGATTATTCAAATGCAATGTTGCCTAGAGATAAATCAGTCAATGAATGTAATGGGATTCATCCAATGTTCTTCAACCCAGATAGTGAGAGAAAAATAACAGGAGATTTTCCTGTGGGAAGTACTTGATTTCCAGGCATAAGGACTTTAAACAAACCCCTCTACTTCTGTTACCTGAACTTGTTCTGAGGTCTGGCTCATTCTTGAGCTTTCAGCACTGCCACAGTGCCCATGTCCTATTGTCCCATGGCCTCAGGAGCCAGAACTTTCTATAAAAGCAACAACCTAAATTTTCACTTAGTTTGGGTCTTGTACTTCAGTTAAAGATTTTAGTACCCAATTCAGATACTGGTGATGAAAACTGTGTCCTAGTTTCATTCTTTAGTCTCTGCAAGTCTCAGAGAAGTCACAGATTTCTATGTCTCTCTCCTGCTCCTACTACCAATGCCTCATGGTTTAAAATTTTCTATGCAGCAGGCAGTCCTTTCCTCAAATCATCAAGGAACCACGTTCGCTGCCATTCTTAATTTCAGGCAGTTCATTTAGTATTTCTCTGCTCGCAAGTCAGAGGACGGTTTTTTCACTATAAATTAAAACAAGTAACTTCTCCAGCAGGTATGGTACAGTTCCTGTGAAAGCTAGCTGCCTGACATCATTAGCATGCCCATTATATTAACCACTGTATTTCTTCCCATTTTCATTTCAGAGAGGAATAATTTCCACTGGAAGTACAATGCACATAGGATTATTTTAGAGAGGTAGTTTATGCTTCCTTTGACATTTAACATACGTATTTGTGAAAATTGTTTTTATATTACTAAAAATAAATAAAATAAAATTAAGGATATTCAGATTCAGACAGTCTTTTATATGTATTTGCCTTTTCCTCCACCAGCATTTACTATTATGTTTAGCAAACCAGTAGGTAGATAACTTGATTCACACAGCTGTGGCACATAAGCATACAGATATCTTTAGCAAATGGCTTTGAACATTTTCACATTTCCATTGATTTCACTTTTCTGCAAGCCCAAGTTCTGGATAATGGAGAGGTCCCACAACTAGAAGCCACCATACTGGACTGCCAAAGATCCATTGTATAACATTGTCTAATTTTAGAATTAGTAATAAAGCAGTGAAGGCTATGAACTGGAGATACATAGTTCTTGAACCTTTCATGTGTGTCTGAATCTCCCTTTTGGTTTTGGTTATGTCATTTTAAGATCTGTTTGGCTAGTTTCCTACCATCCAGAAGCCCTTCTGTGCTTAGCTTTATGTTCTTGTGACCTCATTTTCCCACATTGTAACTGACTTCCACTGACTTTGATCTGAGTTACAGGCCATTAGTACCACAGAAATTCAGGAATCAGGCATTTAGAAATGCACACTGCGAGCAATGTTTCTGAAGTCAGTGGACATTCAGATATTAACCTTTCTGAGCTTCTGCAACAGTTTCTTTGGGTAAAAGAAGGATAGTCTCTACCTCATACAAATATTACACAGATTAATTAATGCAGTAGACACTTGGAAGTGTCACAGTTATTATTCCCGCACAGTAACAACAAAGTGATTTAAAACTGATTTATAGAACCTTCACTTGCAAAGCGCAGCAGACATCCAGTTCAAGCACCCTTCAAGCTCACCATCATAGCTTGCTGCTCAATATTTTCAGATCAAAGAAAGTTACAGCTTAATACTTTAGCCCTCTTATAGATGTATTTATATTTATGAATACAAGGTGAAAATTAGATTTTTTTTTCCCTAGGTAATAGCCACTTCTTGATATTGAACTGGCAACCTGGATAGTTGCATATGTGACAGAAACATAAAAGAAAATTAAGCCAGCCATACCTCCTGTTAAAATGGTTTGGCTGTGGTTTTCTAAAGTGAGGCAACCAGGATTCATATTAAATCTGCATTTTAAGCCCAGGGGTTTTGGTTGTCTTCCTAAATCTGACACTGAATTTTTCTGTGGCTGTGCACTTAGCTTGTTGCATCTCTGTTTCAGCTCCATAGCTGGTCACAGAAGCTAGTCACTAAAATGTAATTCACTACATTTGCCAAACACTTTTTGGGATATTCCAGTAAAAGACACCTGAGAAAAACATAAAATTACTATCAAGTTTTACACACATTTTCTACAAGATACTAAGCTGAAATTCTGAAATTTTGGCCCAGTCTTCAGTCAGGGCATCAAATTTGCCTACAGAAATATTGTAGGAGGAGAGTCACAGTTAGCTGTTAGATACAAATTCAGAAAAGCAACTAAAGAGAAAAAATACTTTAAAAATTGTCTTTTCAATGTTGTATCTCTGGTTGACAGTGACTATCATGTATTTTCTTAATTTCTATCCTTCCATTACATCTTTCTCACCTTTTCACATTAAGTCATCTCTACAAAATTATATCAATATACAATATGAATTTAAACTTACTTATAAATTTCAATTTCAATATGAATTTCTAGATGAGAACTATCTTTGCCATTCAGTAGGTCTGCACAGAGAGTTGCTGAACATGGTGAAGAGTGTCTGTCACATTCAAGCACATTTTACAGCCTCTTGGTTTATGACATATAACCTTGTTCTAATTGTATTTGTACAATTTTTATTGAAATTAAAGAATGAAATGTAGCTGCCTGAAGAAGCATGCTGAAGAAAAAGACTAAGTACCATCCTGAATGATAACAGTGGATAAGAAAACACAAAGTTCATTTGTCTCAATGAAAGCAGCAAAATTTTCTTCCCCACATTAAAGTATTCTGATAATTTGAGAAGTTAACTGCAATGACACACACATTGACAGCATGCACTTGCACTAGGTGATGAAAGTTGTCCTAAAAGTAGTGGGCTGCTGGCATGTGAAGTCATGGGAAAAGTGGTAACTGCACAGATTTCCTTCAGAGGAAGGTACACTGGATATTCAAAAAGGTTTAATAATAAAAAATAAAAACATGTATTAAATAAAAACATGTATGGGAGCTTATCATAGGAAACTTGTAAAGAGCAGGCAGTTATTAAGTAGGGAAGGACTGTACCTGTCCAGACTAGAATCCCAAGAGTTAAGACTTATTATTTCTTAGGTGTTTATTATTTTATCAGGTTGTAAATAAACTCTCTTATAAGTTCTCAGACAGATATAGAACACCTGAGTACACACCAACTAATTTGGATAAAGAAACAATTCTGATATTAATTTTAAACTGAAATTAATTCTGGGTTTTTTTTTTTTT
>NW_010286138.1:0-4786 GCF_000690775.1 Eurypyga helias
CTTTCCTGACTGAACCCAGCGCACCTCTCCTCCAGAAACCAGTGAATTTTTGTTTACTTCCCATAAAAAAAGAACGACAGAAGAACCATGAATAGATATGGGAAAAAAAATTAGGGACTGCTGGTTGAGTAAAAAGAAGGATTAAAGTACATTTTAGCAGTAGCAGCAAAATGAATTGAGATACATGGAGGGTGAGAGTTCACATGGTCAGTTTTGGTCAGTGGACATCTGGTGCTTACCCTAGCAATAGTATAACATAATAAAAATAAGGTATCTGTATTAGGCAGAGAAAGTTATCATGAGAAAGATACATTCTTTAACCAAATAAATCAAGAATAGATTTATTTTTTCTGCCTCTCTGGTAAAGCATTGCGCTAACATTATGGTGCACTAAAAAAGATAAGTTTTATTCATGGATGTGGTGGCTGGCAAGTTGCCGGCATAGAAACAAGTGATGAACTTACCCTGTTCTATTTCTGCAGTTGTTTCTGAGGGAACTAAAATATAGCTGATTTTCATAATCTTCTACCCTGCTATTGTTTATTAATATTTAATAGTATTAATTGCGTTCTCTTTCACTAGTATAAATTCACCTTGAGAGAAATCTCAAAGGCAGAAAACAAAAGATTTCTGGTATATGGAATTAGCATAAACTGAAACGGAGTGAGCCTTTGTCCTTTTCTTATCTCTTCATGTCTCCTCATACTTCTTTCTGGCACCTCATACCTTTATTGTTTGCATAAACATCATGACCACTGTGTTGCATGTTGCATAATGTTCACTTTTGGGTTAGAGGCTATCTCTCAGGCTGTAGGTCTGAAAAGAAAATAAGTCCAAAAGTAAATATTGAAAAATGGATCGTCATTCTGAAACTTGTATCAATTAGCATATATTTGATACTAATGCTAAAACTGACCTACATGTCCTTTTATTGAGTTCAGGTGTGCTATACACACATGTAAAATTATATGGTAGGTTTGGGTGAGTTTGAAGAAATGGAAACTCTAACTTGGTAGGGAAAAAAAGGAAACAGCAACTGTCACAGACTCGCAGAGAAAACCTTCTTAAAATAGATACACCATGCATTACCAGTGATACAGATTATCACTAAATTAGAATAAATCTGAAAACTCAAATCAGTGAGAGTGAGGGTCTTAGACACTTTTCCTTTGGCTGGCAGGACTAGTAAATGGATAACACCTAAGCTTTCTGTAATTCTCTCTTGACCCTGTACCTCTTTGTCCATGAACAGCAGCTATACCTGTTTACTTTCCACCACAGAAACGTTTGACTTCCATTGGGTAGTCTCCAGCATGAACAACAGAAAGTCTAAAGGCACGTCTTGACAAAAGTTACCAGTTCTGCACTGAGTTAACTGTTTGGCTATAGTGGTTCTTGGGCCAAAACACTCCTTTTCTACCTAGGACTGTTTTCACCTCTGTAGGTAAAGTACCTGTTTTAAAGAACTGATTGCATGACTTACATAGCAGGTGGCAGAGATGCAACAGAAAGACATGAGGAGTAAGCAGAAGCTGAGGATATTGCTGAGCTGTGCTGTATGTGACAGCACTGATGTCTTCGCTTTGTTATTGAGTGAATATCAGGCTCCATAAGCCTCATTGCATAAGTGGGTTGTTAGATGCTTGTGATAAAAAATGCAGCTGAGAGGCAGCAGAGAGGAGGAGGAAAAAGTGTAACTGTGTAGCTGTGCAAAAATAACTGTCGTGTATGGATAAAGTTCAGTGTTAAAAAGAAAAAAACTGCTAAAAACTTTCCCTGCAACATATTTTCATGATGCTAACAAGCAAGAGCAGACCATTAATTATGGGTATCCATGCTAGACAGATTTTATATTTCATGCTCCCCCTTTTTGAGCTATGCTCTTGCTTTATGACAAAGCATCCCATACCTAGCTCTAAAAATTTACCCAAACATTAGGTCAGGAAACGTCCCTGTTGTGTTCCAATATTTTCTCTCCCCACGCTTCATCAACTGCCATTCTGTCCTTCACTGCTTCCTACTCATAGCATCAGCAGTCTTCCCAGAGTCATGTGTGGGTTTATTCTTCATGTTCAGTTTTTACTTACTTACTTCACTGCATCTCTTTGATCTGGTGGTCTTTTTTCTCGTTTGTGACCTCTTTGCCCATGCTCTCATAACTTGAACCTCTTTTGTACCTTGTACCAAAGTGGTTTCAATTTTTATTAGGACTTGGTTGTGTCTGTCCTTAGGTGACCTTCAGTTCTTTGCTACTGATACAAGATTTACCACTGATTCTAGGCTGTCCCTTGGAGCTGCAGATTTTTGAGGTCACAGCTTTGCAATTTCTCAGCTGAGGTATCCCCATTTCTAAGGCTTCAATTTGTTTCTATTGAACAAAACATTAGATTTGGGATCTGGGGTGAAGTGAACAGATATTGGATTAATATCACAAAGCGACAGTTTCTAACACTTCAGGGAAAAATGTAAACTTAGTAGCGCCAACTCACTTTTAAATCTGATTGATAATAAAGTGATGGCTCCATTTAACGAAGAATTCAATGTGTAATGAGGGCATAGTTCTACAAATAGCACTGAGGAGATGCAGAGCTCAATGGATTGTCAGCTGTATCTTTCCTTGTGTACAGTGGGGAATATGTACCCTCTTACAGCAAGCTGATTTTATTGAAGAATAAGGGAAAGTTTTATTAACTTTTTCTTTAACTTATGAAGTGTCTTTCTCCAGGAAAAAGAAACCTTTCTCTTGGTTGTGGAGTTTCAAATAAATGAGTAGAAATACGCAGATAAAATCGGACGCAAGAAATTAAGATGTGTTGTTTAAAATATAGAACAACTTTCCATCTTCAATGCCTGATCATTTTACAGAAAATGGTGATATTTACAGGGAAAGAAAAGAGGATCCCTTAAAGTTACTGCCTCGGTTTCAACATTTTCAGCTCTGATAAGGACTATTCCACCAGCCATTCATTTCTTTCCTTTAAAACAGTCGCAATATCCCTGCTGGGAGTCCATTACACAGCTAACAATAGCTAGTCTCTGAATAGTTCAGACACTTCTGGGAAAACTTATTTTTTCTCCTGTAAAATTTCTCTTCTCTCCATTATGAAGGGTAATGCAAACCTGACACAGTAGCTCTGTTTTTTTTTCAGGCAGAGATGTTTCTCCTCAGTCTTCTACTTAATTTATTCCTCCTTTTCGCTACCTTAATGATGAGAAAAAATAAATCTGTTAAACCAAAATACCCTGGGAGTTGCTGGTTTGACTATTAGATGTGGTAGGGATTTCCTGTAGTCCCTAGGCTGCACAAGCCTGCGATTTTTCAGACTAGTTCTAGAGTCACTCCATGCTACGTCATTTACTGTCTTGCAAATGCTGTTTTTTCTGCCAAAGGTGTGGTTGAAAACTGATGGTTTTGGTCTGGTCTTTGCAGATTTCCTTAAACAGCATAATTCTCTCCTGTTCTGAGGGAAGGTCATACTACATGACAATTAAAGTCTTATACAGGATCAGCTGTGCCTTGGCAAATGCAATTGACCTTCTTTGAGGTGAAAATTGCCTTCTGTCTCATCTAGGGCTGGACTCAACTGTTCAAACCTAACAAAAACACAACCCCTTTCCTCCTTGTCATTTGTAAGGTAGACTTTAGCCCCCTGTCCCTACTTTTGAGCAAATATATTTCCAGTGGGAAAAATAACACATTAATATTTTTAGTGTCTTTTTCAACCAATCACTATAGCCAGTCTAACTACATTTGTCTGTCCTTAGCTGGGAAGGAGGGGAAGACCTCAGTATATCCTAGCATTCAGCAATCTGCCTACTGTTCAGCACATTTCAGTTCAATTGCTACTTCCTCTTACTTTCCCAATAAACTCCTTTTAACCAAGTCTTTCTTGAACTCATTGTAGCTGGCCCAAGGTGCTAATTTTAAGCCCTAAGGACTACTTTAAGGAGATTGATACACAAAACGATGCTCCAAATCACTCCAGAAATGTACTAGTGAGTTAAAGAGTTGTGAAACATGCCTAGCTGGAATGGTGAATTGATCTGAAAATATTTTATTCTGTGTTTTAGGTCAGGGGTCTTCTGATTTCAAGGGGTGATGGGTAGGAGAAAAATACCAATATTTTGCCTTCTTCAACCACTTAGGAAAAAAATGTAGGCTATGTCTTTTAACATTTGCAAAGTGAAATCATTGCACCTGACTGTACCTCATAGAGCTGGCATTTGCAGATTATTTGGCAGCTGCTGCTGCTTGTGTCACTGTTCCCTTCTTCAATTTTCTTTTTTGATCTTTGCATAATTTTAGTGAACACCATGTTCTTACGTTTCTGTATTACAGCTCTGTCTTTGCTCCCCTGTGAGGCAATATTCATATAGTGATATAATTTTCAATGTGTGTCACGTGATTCCACAGAGAGAAATAGTGGAAAGGGATACCATGGTTTTTCAGCAATGCTTTCTCAATAAAACACTCCGGTTTTCAGGGTTTTTTGTTATTTCTTTTTCTTTTGTTTTGTCTGGTTTTTTTCTGAGGGATGGGTGTTCATTTTGTTGTTGTTGTTTTCTCATTCTGCTGCATTTCTCTTCCTTGCTAAATCACAAAGTAAGAAAGTGGTCTCTGTAAAATGTAAGGATGACCCAGAATATTTTTTAATAATTGGATCTCTTGGATACATAGAGATGGTATTCAAAAGCATGAAAACAAAATCAAATTTTAAGATTAATATATCAGATCTTCTTTGAAAACACCCGTTCGTCTGCTTTCTCATCAGGAAAAAAAAAAAAA
>NW_010286139.1:0-4534 GCF_000690775.1 Eurypyga helias
TGTGTTTTGAAGCCGGTGAAGAAGTTGTAGATCTCACATGTGAATCTTCTGATCCTGTAGTCGTTGATCTAACTCACAATGATTCTGTGGTGGTAAGTAGTGAGTAGCATGCTTTTCCAAACCTTGTCGTCCATTTAGGTTTGTACTGTGATCCCAGATAGAATCTGGCTTTAAAGATAACTTTTAAGTTCAAAGTTGGCTTGTCAGCGCGTGAAAACCATGTGTTACAGGTAAAAAATGAAGCTGCTCTGGATGTGCACTTGGAAATTGTGGAAGAGTAATGTAAAGTAGCTTGATCCTCCTGAACCTGGGGAGAATATGTACTAGTCACTGCTGGTGTAACGTAACGAGGCGCAGTTTAAAGTAGAAGCTCTTCCAGATGTGTCAAAGCTATAGGCCAGTGATGTAAACAAAAAGTGAAGGAGATAAGTCTCCTGACTTCAGAAACTGTTGAGCTGTAACATTGGTTTAAGGTTCTCCTGTCAGAGATGCCAAGCACAGCTGCAGCTGACCATGGTACAAACCAGTTCAGTTGATTTACTCCAAAAACTCTATTAAAAAAGAAATCCACTTTTTTTAGTGCTGCTTCCTTAAGCTAGAAGAGTGTTGGATTCAGTGCACAGTGTAGTTTATAACCTCAGTTCTGGGATGCCACTGATGGCGTGTGGAACCGGAAAGGAGCAGCTGGAATAGCATGGGGATATCTCTTTCTGGGATTGTTCCTGAGCCTTTGCAAAGTAAAGGCCTGGAACTTTGACACATCCAGCATTGCCCCAGCTCTGGATCCACCAAAGACAGTATGAGGGTTGGGTTTGGGTTTTTTTCTTCAGCAGCTATTAGTCTAATATGAAGTCTTTATGGATCTCACCTGAATTTGCCTGTTTGGGGGAGAAAGAGCAAAAAAATCTTCTCCAGCCTAAATGAAATCTGGGTATTGGAACTGGGAGGAGGGTGTTCAGGCAGGTGTTTTACAACCTGCCTTTATCTGTATCCCTTTGCAGCTGCCTGAGCAGTATCAGCAGCAATTACTTGTTTTCAGAGCAGCAGCTAATTAACTGCTACTTTTAACGTTCTTGACCAAAATGAGTGTGATATCGTACTGTTCCTAGCTTGTTTTGTGGTAATTTTTTAGCTTATCTGGTGTTTGTGTGTAATATTGGGCATGCACACCAAAGTCTTATTGTATTTTTCTTTTCTCTCCCTTCCCATCTCTATTGATGCAAGATTGTTGAAGGTGAGTTGACGTTTTACAGTTATGGATAATGGTTATGTCCTAAACTTTCTCCTCTTCCAATGAACTTGAGCAGCATGGATTGAAACTGCCTTTACCCAGAGACAAAGGACAGTGCTAAAGTATCTGGCCAGTGTCTTAGAGAATGGATCCTATCTGTGTTTGATTTTCACTATCAGAATTTGTAGAAATTATCTGAGATAAAATACGTCAGAGCTGCTCAAAATATATTTTGGTTTTTTCCAAATATGGGAATTCTGAAAGCCAAAAGCTGATAATTGCAGGTAGGACTGGAATATCTGCTTTGAACAAGAAATTGTTGAAAGACTTTTTTAAGCCTGTATTGCAGTGAAGGAACTGAAGAAAGTTATTTGTGGTCATAGTATTCACTTTCTTTGTCCAATCTAGCACCTCAAATTTTAGTACTGACATGTCCTAAGAGATGTGGATTTCTTTCTATTTTAGGTGTTATTGTAGTTATATGTATCAAAAAGTTAATCCTTTCAGACCCTGTTCTGATTGTAATCTCTGAGGAACAGTAGTATGTTGTTAGCTGCTTACTGAGAATGTAATCCATTCTGTGCTTGGAATGAAACCAGAGCAAGTGAAGAATACTTGCCACAAAAGCTGTAGCTGGTTGCACACAGGTAGGGACTTAAATTTTTTGATTCTTACCTAACTGTAATTGATTAGTGCTTGATTATTGTTATATGTATACTGGAGTTGCAGAGATAATTATTGTGTGTGGTTTCTAATTGTTAAAAAGCCAACAGCAGTTCTTTATCCTTTGGATGTTATAAACCAGGAGTTAAATTTTTTTATCTCCTTTTATCTTGGGCAATATAACTCAATTGTCAAGTGACCTTGACTCAGGAGGAAGATGATGAAAATTTCTAAAAAGCATACTGATTAAAATATTTTTATAATTTCCCGGTACTGTTCCTAAGGACTCATTTTACAGAAACTGCCTGTGAGTGGGGAGGTTTGGTTGAACACAGATAAAGTGGAACAGTTCAATATCATACCTGGACAGAGCGCTGGGAACCCACAGGAGCTCCATAACTTACATCTGTAGATTTCAGCATCTCTTTGAGAAGTGATGGAGCTCGCCCAACAACACACTTTGTGGTTTACCAGGCCTTTTTGTTGTGTATGTTCTACCTCACCAAGCTGTCTGGAAACCTCAGGCCTCTCTGACATCAGAGAGCAGTTGTCCCAGTTCCTCCACATAGCATTCTCTGTTGGTAGGGATCGTAAAAGAGCACTTCCCTTTATAGGGGAGATTTTGTCACGGATGGTGTAACTATATGAAACTGGGGACAGAGATAATCTCTTGAGATCACGTTTTAGCTGTCTGTAGGGTGAATAGAGCAAATGTTATGTGTCAGTATGTAGCAGAATATTCCCAGGGTCTGGAAATGTTCAGCCTTAACATTTAGGAATCCAGGTTGTTGCTTTTAACCCAGCTGAATAGGGTCCATTTAAAGTATGAACTGTTAGAGTCTATTTATAATCCTGGATTTGGAGGGTAGTTCTAGGGGTATGTAGCTAACGTAACAAAACTGAATTACAGAGAATCAGCGACAAAGGAGAAATCTTCGGCTGAGAGGCCAGCGACAGTCGGACAGCTGTGTACTGAGTAGTGATGATGAAGATGAGGCAAGAGATAGTGATGTGTACGTGACGGATAAAGTGTCTCCAGAATTGGCACCACTGGAAGATGAAACTGCAAGTTCAAAGTAAGTATGCCTTAGGACCTACCACATGTTGGCTTTTTCTTTTCTTACACATACAGGACCAAGTTATATTGCTACATCCTGGCTTGTCTTTGAAGTCTTAACTTACTCTAGTTAGTTCCCACTTCCAGTGCGGACAGGGTGACTTTTTGCACGATGACTAAATGGTACCTTTTGCAGTGTGGGATGAAAAGCCAGCCCGAGACATGTACGACTGTGCGTATAACGCTGAAGGTGAATGTGGGGCAATGACAAGGAAGGAGGATTAGTCACAGACCATAGTTCATAATGCACTGTGTTTACTTCTCATGCAAAGCTCTAGTAGTGATGTTACATACGGAAGTATTCTCAGTGGTGTAGATGAGACCTGGTATCACAAGACCAGCAGGCAGCAGCCTGGCAAATTTCAGTTAAAACATATTACTCAGTCGCTGCTTCTTTACACACTCTGCCAAAGGGCTGCCTTTTTCCAGCTGTTCTTCCAAGGCATACTTAGGAGGCTGTGAAGGTAATGCTGTTACGGCCAGTTTCTGTTCCTGGAGTTCACACATTTGCATGTGAGATGGCGATCTCGCTGTGTGGGTCAGGTACCTGCGCAGCAGAGACCCTATTCTGTGGAGAAACAGTGAACTCCTGCTGTAGGACCACTCCGTTGTATGAAGAAAAACACAGTGTTTTAGACTAAGTGAAATCAGGAGTCCATGTGACTAAGGAGATGAACCACGAGAATTGTGGTATACACGTTCTTTTTAAATGGTTGGGGGCGGGGGAAAACCACTGGTTTTAAAAAAGCTCGTGTGCCTTGAGTCTTCTAGATTACGGGAAGGCAGTGTAGGAGAGAACTGGGGTGTGGAAATTTTGAGTGTCAGGACTTAAGTATGACACCTACAGGGCTTATAGTATTCTAAACCATAGGACATTTTGTGCATGGATTTGTGGATGTATTTTAATACTGCTTAAGTATGTAGGTGAAAAAATCCCACTAGTAGGTTAATATAAATAACTAGTATTTTGGTTCTTCAGTCTCAAGCTTCTGTGTTAAAGAATGCGATTTGCTCTTCTGTTTCGAGTAAGGCTAAACCATTTCAGTGCTGCAAACTGTAACGTCGGCCAAGAGGTGGTGATACTGGACACTGCCACGGCGCCACCCACAGTTACTCTAGTGTTAGACTACGCTTGCATATAGAAAGGTTATCGTGAGTTGTAGTTAATTACTGGGTTGGTATTATAGCTGCTGCATCAGGAATTTGAGTAGTAAAAATGGGAGAATTAATGGAGTTAAATTATGTTTGTGAAACTAGGGGTAGCTGTTAGTAGTGCTCACTTCTTGTTCTTCAGGTTACGGGATGAAGGGTATCTCACGCTTTCTATTCCAGTTCAGCCAATTTCAAAGTGTTACTTAGCAAGGGCAGTGACATCATGAAGCCAAGTCTCTACCATAAAGACTTCTGAAAGCAGCTTACTGTGATTGCTTAAAACAGAGATTAGTCTGTAAATAAAAGTGGCAGGAAGCTCTTTTTGATAGAGGCTATTACTCAGCACTGTCGTGGCTTAACCCCAGCCAGCA
>NW_010286140.1:0-4955 GCF_000690775.1 Eurypyga helias
ACCATTCTATGATCCTGTGATTCTATGATATTGTGTATGTGGGTCCTTGGCAGTGTCTCACATTGTAGAATCTCTCCTAAAGCAGTAGAACCAGCAGTCCATACCACTTTATAATGCAAACATAGCCTATCACAACCTCTTCTGTTCAACTGGAACTCTGAGAGTATGAACTGAGCAGTGCAGGAGTAACACTTAGCATCTGCTATCCACGAGGGAAGAGACAGCTAGCTCATCATTGGCACTCCAATATTACTACTGCCATGTATTAGAGTAGAACCTCAAGGGTCTTGACAGGGACTAGGCTACTATTATAGGCACTGCTCAGACTTAATAAAGTAACCCCCTTCCCAAACAACATGAATAGAAGAAAATACACTGAGCTACAGTCTATTTGTAAAGGAAGCAAGACAGAGAGGTTACTGCTGTAGCTATACACTCCTCTAGAGTAGGCATAAATGCGGTCACAAGTGAAAAATTACTTTGGTCTCATCCTTGCCCAGATTCAAGCTCACCACTAAACTGCAAATAATCTGGCACAATTGGTCATGTTGTCTCAGCTGAGGCCAGCCCTTAGAACACAGAAATACTGGAAGATGGGAGCGAGGTGGGACAGCCAAACTGGCAAGGGAAACCTCCTGCAGCCTCTCTCTGCCAGCTGCTGTCTCTGAAAGCCTCCACCAGGAGATCTGTGCCTTCTTAAACAGTGAATCTCCCCCTGACAGCAACTGAACGTCTTTGATTTGTACGAATAAATTTAAAAATGTCCCACGATTACAGCTTCGTAATATTCTAGAAGCAGATGGCAAGCACAGCTGACAGTGACAGTACTTCTAAGTGCAAATAGCAGGGAGGAGGGGGGAGATATGGAGTTGGCTTAAGAAAACAATGTAAGAAAAGGAGCTCTTATTTTGAAGACACAACCAAATGATGAAAGCAGGTAGGGAGGATTCAATTGCCACTGGGAGAAAAACATCCAGCTCTGCTTCTTGAGCATAGTACAGCATGTCCTTAAATGTCTTACTAAACAGACAAGAGAGGGACAGAGAAAGACATTAATACATTCAACTGCACTTGACCCTTAGAAGTGCCACTCTGCTCTCCTAGGAAATAAATAGCGGTAGGCATTTCAGAAACTAACACTCAGCGCCTGGATAAAAACACACAATAAATCCCAGCTCTCCCAGGACACCTCCTTACTTCTGGGTCAGGTGATAAAGTTCAGTAGTTTGAGATAAAGCTCTTACTTTTCTAAATCATGCCAGGAAAAAAAGTAACTGGCATTTATCCTACCAATGCTTAAAAAAAAATTACACCGTCACTGCAATCCTTGAGGTGATGCTTACTTCATTAAAATGCAAGAGGGAATGTGAAACCATCCATGGTGCTAAATGAAGTTCTTGCAATGTCTCTTTAGAATACTTCCATTCTCACTTCAGGCAGCAAGGAGAGATTATTTCCTTCTTTTTATCATGTAAAGTCTTAAGCAATAGAGAGGAAGTCTCAAGAAAGACACCCAGTGCACCCTTTTTGTATCCCATCTCCTCCTCACCCCCTCCCCCACCCCTCCCTCCTCTTTTTTTTTTAAACATAGCAAACATCAAAGTGAAAACTGACATGTGGTGCCCTGAAGCTTTCTGCAGCATGCTTTTAGGTTTGGGAAATTTCATTTTCTACCTTATGATGATCACATGAGAGAGGATGAAATGCTTGCTTTGAGGTTCATCTTAGACAGAGATGTAATAAACGTTGTGGTTTCCCACTGCAATGGAACAAATTCTTTTGTAGATGGGCAGGGGAGGAGTATGTGGTTTAGTTTATATTTGAGCACTTGGGTATGGGTGGAGATGTCATATGGGGACTATTTGGAAGAATGAAAAGGGAGGAGAAAGGGAAGAAAAATAAGGATTGGTGGCTTAGCCAGTGAAGTACTTGCTTTTGCTCTAAATGCAGTGCAACCTACTTGAAAATTATTTTCTCAGCCCCCACTGAACTGCAGCTATCCATACACACACAAACACATAAATAAAATCCCAACCTTAAAATAAATAAATCATCATATTTTACAATTTCTCCTCAGCTAACTGCCAGGAGTGAGACATCATGAAGAATGAATTACATCTGCCTTGTAACAAAAAGTTTGTTCCTACAGGTACGTAAGACAAGATGGAGTAATTTTAAACATGCCAAGCTGTGCTGGATTACTTGTTTGCTCTTTGTCTTTGTGGGCTGGTCTTCTTCAGAAAGGACCACACTGATGCTGACAAATTCACCTTCCAGGTGCTAAGTAGAAAAAACCAGCTTTTTCTTGCCCTGATGCTCCTTTCACAAAGTTTATACAAATTCCTAAGTGCTTCCATATCTGAAAAAGAGAAGGCCATCTGGTCAAAACCTCTGACTTAGACATGTTTTCACAATGATCCTGAGTTAAAGATCCTGCTCATGCTTATCTATCAGCAACATCCAGTGCTTTGACTCTACTTTAAAAATGTCTTTTACATGACTTCGGTGTCTTGACATGTACATCCACCCTCAGTGCATGAATAGTCTTCCTCTGCCTCATCAGACTGGGGAGGCATTGATTCCAGAAATACTGGGGCAGAGCCTAGCTGGGACCACAGGGAGGTCTGAGATGGGACTGGGACCAGGACATTCCTCGCCTGGTCTGGGACAGAGCTGGGATGATGACACTCTTCTCCTGGGAATTGCCACTCATTACTCTCTATCATGCTCCTCCCTTGTTCTGGCTTACCTAGTTAGCCCAGTTAGGTAACAAAAATGTCAGTAAACCAAGGATTGCGGAAAACAGACCTCGGAAGTACAGTTCCTTTGTGTCCCCAGTGTGCTGAAAATCGGAGCAGATAAGCCAATCAGAACACTGTGTAAACTGAGGGACAGGGTAGACAAGGATACACAGGGCAAGCATGCCTAGGTAGGGATGACATGGGAAAATAAACTTGTCAGGTCTTCTGTCAAGGCCATAAGCAGTAGGATTCATGGCAGGCTCATTCTGAGTGGCAAGAGCAGGCATTGATGCTGAGGTCTGAAGTGGGCACTCAGCTAGATCCACTGCACCTCAGTCTGATAGGCATCTCTGTGGGCATTAGCTAGGTGTTATGGTGACAATTATGGGTTAGTTTCCCACCTTGTCCATTTCACATGACACATCATCTTTTGGATATTTAGAGATACTGCTTGAGAATCTTCGTAGTAGACATGTGGCACTTGCATTATGTTGGTTGGCAAGACTGTAGCCCCAAAATGGTGCTGTTTATCTTGGCTGATGGCCAGCACAACATGTACTTCAGTGCTATGAGCAACTTATATTGGTGTTTTGCCTGTCTCTGTGCACAATTTCGGTTATGGTGGATTGGTTCCCTTTTTTGCCATTTATACCCCAGCTTTGACCTTTTGCTCTTGGCAGATTGATCCCTTCCCAACAGCACTGTTCATCCAGCACTTAGAATTACATACCATGAGTAAAGGTTAGGGACCTCTTCTTTCAGCTACTCCTACAAATAAACAGCAGTATCATAAGGAGGCAAGAGCACACTGAAAAAACTTGAATCAGCCCTGAATGCAGCCAAGCCTTTCACACAGTGAAGCTTACTTCCATCAGAGCTGAAGAAAGCTGTAGCCAGCGAAAAGCCTCCTCATTTCACCTCCACTTGTATGTATTTTCTAGTATACTCAGACATACCTTGGGAGTGGGTATGTCTGAGTATAATGGACCTGCTATAATGTTGGACCAGCTAAAATATTGTTAAGCATCAGGCTGTCAGAGCCAAGGAGTTATTTGTATGTGAATTGTCCCCTTTACCAGTTCTCCTGGGAACTGCAGTATCACCTTGTGAACAATTGGCAATGTCACCTATGCTGATTATACCAGGGAGTTGAAACTGGGGTTTCTACTTGAACAGTTGTACTGAAAAAGGGATTGATTCTGGACATCAGGACATTACTAGGCTTCAACCTGTGACCCAAGAGCTGTTTAATGCATATTAGGGAAAGCATTGCGTGTACTGTAGCTATGGCACACAGAGGCTTGGGCTACTGCTGAACACCATATTTCAGTTCAATTTGTCTTGGAAATAAAAACTTCTGAAATAGTTAGCATTTCACCTGAAAATAATTGGACTGTAACTGCTAGTGATTCAGGAGCTGTTTTACACAAAGCTGAACTGCCCATGGAGTCATCAGACCTCCCATCAATAAACTCACCTAACACAAATCATCCTTAGCCGATGCACATTTTGCTTGTCAGTGTCCTTGTTTCAGTTAGGACTATGATTTTCCTACAAAAACATCTTGGTCAGTACAACTGCTCTGTGAATGTCTTTTCCATAGCATATGCCCTGATAACTACTTGCGCTGAAGCAGCTTAATAAACTGAATTTTAAGTATAAGCATTGCCTTTTTGAGGCCTGACAAAGCCTTACAAATAGAAAGATTTTCCAAGTGCAAGCATGGCCGCAGTCCAGGTGGTCCCAAGGAGTGGCGTCAGCCTAACGCTTCAGGGAATCTGGACCTCAGTCTACTTACTGTTTTAAAAATGTGTATCTTGATTAACTACCACACTGACTTCTGCATCTCTTTACAGGTTGCAGTCAGACTTTCAAGAGTTCATAATTCAGATAACATGAATGCTGTAATGTCTCAACTGCCTGTTTCTTAGCTTTCAGTAACAGCTTCATCTGTGAACTCTAAAGCTTTTTTATCATTTGTTATCTGTACTGTAACGTTTATTTGGGGAACCCGTAGTAGACAACAGTGTACTACGCACCACTACAGCTATGCGTAATAATATTCAGCATGCATATATTTTCCTTCCTCATTGTCAATATCACAAAGTTAAGTCAGTACCTACTGAACGAGCTGCTGTAATACTTACAGCATAAGTATAATACATTCTCAAGCACAAGCGTAATAAAATATAATAAATAATCATAGAATCATAG
>NW_010286141.1:0-4832 GCF_000690775.1 Eurypyga helias
TTGTTTTGGTTTTTTTTTTCCTTTTCTGTTTACCTGTCTTCCCTATTTCTTTCTCCACATTTCCTTCAACCTGGCAGAAGGATGGAGTTTGCTTCTACCAATGGGGAAAATGCATATATGCTCTGGTAGCTCTGTTGCAAACAGATCTTTTCAAAAACCCAGTTCCGCGTGTGTGAGGTCACACAAATGGGTTTGTGCAATAGCTTATCATTTTCTCTAAAGCAACAGCCTGATTCCCAGCAATGTGGGTTTTGCATTGATGAAGCAGCATACAGACTGTGACACCATACCGACAGGAAATTCCTGGTAACCTTGAAAACATCAGTAACTGTTTAAGTAGGGAGAAACAGTTACTGTACAGTACAGAAGGGCTTGCAAAGGCTGTGTAATCACAATGTGGTAGGTATAGCTCTAATTTGTGAGTGACAAATATTTCCAGTCCTTTCTTACCCAGTCAATGAAAATATTGAACGAAAATTCTCGTTTTTCAGGAGTGTGGAAAAAGACCCCTTCTGATGCAGTTTCATAGACAAGCTTCTGCGCTTGTCATTTCACAAGGCAGCATCACTCCAAGCTGTGTGCTTTGCACAGGAGCTCAGGGACGAAGACTTGCAGGTTTAAATAAGATTGGCTGAGCTCTTGAGAGTAGCAGGAAGAAGTTATTATTGCAATAGCCTATGGCACCATCTTTCATTGTTTTAATAAATGTGCCAGTTACAGAGTTTTGCAGACTGATTGGAAAATATCACTGATGAGTGCAAATGGACACTCAAGATTCCCTCTGTGAGATGTTTCTGATTCAAATGCAGCTCAGATCTCGACTGGCTCAGAACTCGACTTTGTTCACAGTCTGTTAAACTAGGTTCATTTGATATTTCTGCAGTTTATGGCCCACTATTACTTTTTATCTCTCACAAACATTAGAGTGACTGCAGAGAGACTTTGACTTATATTATATGGTCTGGAAAATGTGATGGTGATAATGCCATACATACAGCAGAAACTTGATTAACTCTGTTTCCTCCACTTACTCTGAACTGAGCAACACCAAAAAACACAGGGTCAGCTGTCCTGTCATAATGGAGTATGTGGTGAACACACTGTGCATCCCAGTCAATACATCTCCCAGGCACACAAGCCTATCCCATTGAGCTCTGAATTTCCTGTAGCAAAGATGCAGTGTTTGTCACTCAAAACACCTGTCAAAATGTCAGTAAAAATATCAAGTAACAGTGAATTACCAGATAGCAATGAAAAAGCCCTTATCAGTGAGTCTGCCTCAAGATAGCTGAGATCATGATGACCTGATGTTTTCTTTCATCCATGTCTGTTAAAAGGGAGAAGTTCTAATAGCCTTTTCAAAGACAGGCAGCATTCAGATTGTGCGACAATATAACAGACAACACACTAGAAAAAAAAACGCACAACCTGTCCATAAAAATAAAGATAGGCATTAAATCCATATCTGTAGTTAATATATATAATGAATGAGATTCCTTCAACAAGCTGCAGGATTCTTTTCAAGGGACAATACTCGTGGTACCTGCTAATCTATTTTTATTTCTTTTAGCCACTGCAGCAGAAAAAAATGAAGAACTCTTTTCTCCATTCAGAACTGACCAACACCAAATAACTCAAGGTCAACTCTTCTATCACAGCAGGAGATGTGGTGAACATTCTATATCATATTTTTATCCCTGCACATGTAGATCCTCTAAATAAGAATCATGCTGCTTTCTGCAGAATAGCAGATGTTTCTGGGAAATCTATCTGTAAAAAAGACATTTTATTTAACCAAATCATGGATTGACTGAATTAATTAACCCCTTTTCTTTTTCACAGAAATGTTCCCTACAAATTCTGACATACTTCTGAAGAACTGTATGATGAAATAAAATGTAAAGGTTTAGTGACATGCTTGAAATACATAGACTATTCCATCTCTTCGTGGAGTGGGCATCACCCTATGGATCACCCTGACATTTGCAGTGAAGGTAAGTAACAATGGTAAAAAAATCTAGGTGGTTAAATAGACTGAAATATTATTGTGATGTGATTTTGGATTTCTCAGGCACCGGGGCTGGCACAGACATGATGCTGTGAACTTGTTCCATGGCGGCCAGTCAGGACAGCAATGCAGACCAAGAATCAGGGCCTCTCCCACTTGGGGCAGGATGGCATGAACCTTGAGGCCACTGATGAAACTTTCCTGTACAAAAGAGAGTAATTTGCACAGATCCCTTGCAGAGCTCCCTAATGAGCTAAATGCCATGGATCTGACCAGTGAAGAAACCAGAATTTTTTGGTATTTCTCACATTCCTTAATGTCTAAAAAGCCTCAGTGTGTTCCTGTGATGATCTGCTGAGTAGTGATCCTGGAAGTAATTCAGTGTGCCTACTTTCTGCAGCACTGCAACCTAAATGTGGTCAGACCATACGTAGACTGCCTAAATGATCATACTTCTGTTAGCCCCATGGTGTTTGGCATTTACCAGCAGCATGAAGAGTTGGTTATCCAGGCTTTTGCTGCATTTTATAGCATCTACAGCCACAAGTATGTTGAGTCTCCTGAAAAGGTGTAGATTTTCCATGGTTTTTTTCTGTGTAATCCCACTGACCAGACACAGAGGAGTCTGTAAGTGATAACACAATTAGTAACGTTTAAACAAGGCTGCAGCATACTACTAGTTTCCAGCATCCCTTCTGATGTATCATTCTCTTGTATCCTACAGATCTTCTCCACCAAACAGGGTAGGTTTGGAGAATGATGGAAGCACTGACAACCTCCTTGGCATTATATGGGATGATTGTTGTATGTTGAGGATTCACTTGCTACACATTTTCTACTCTAAAACTTTTTTTTGTGAGAAGCTATTTTTGAATGTATTCAATATTAGATTTAAAACTGGTGGCAGAAAGAACTATTGAGGAAAACCAAAGCCTGAATAGAGCCTTGGTGGTGAAGAGTAGGCAGTGCTTGAGATTTTTGACTTTATCTGGCAGCAGCTGCTTGCATTTATAGCTGAAGATGGGTTGGAAAGGGCCAGGCCTGAGCACAGACTGACACAGCCTTTCTGAGGGCAGAGCATCACAGTGGGATCCCATCCCAGCTAGAGGACTACCAGAGCATGTTGTGCTCCACACACAGCCTCACGGTGCAGGGTTACAGCAGAGGCATCAGAGCTGCTGGTTGGATGGGTCTTTCTGTCATCCCCAACAAATACAAAACAGGGCACATAAGCAGCCACCAACTTCCCTGTGCTACTCTGGGAACGAGGGTGGTAAGACGGGGCAGCTTTCTCCTTCCCCTAGAAGGTGACTAGAGGAAGGTCCCAGTAATTCATAGTTTATACTGGTGTGAGAGCACCATTTTTCTATTGCTTACTGATGTATTTTGAGCTCTGTCTCTTCCCCACAATTGCTGTTCATGCAAGACAGTTTTGCTCCTCATGGTCCTGTAGTGAACCAAAAGGTCAAGCTTCTGGTGAGATGTGTGAAACATGAGATCTGGCCCTTTGCTAGCATTGTATAAATGCTCACCTATATTAACAGCTCTAATTAGTATCTATTTAAAATGTAAGGGTCATGGAACTGATGATACTTGCTCAGGCATTGATCTTTCAGCATCAGATCCTTTCCTTTGTTAGCTCATGAGCATTTATGCACAGTGACAAAACCTGCAAAGCTTAAAATCAGCTACTATGCATGTGATCAGCATCACTCAGTGTTCATATGCACCCTCTCTGACACTCCTGCCCCCAAACTGTGAAAAGCATCTGGGAAAGGTGTAACAAATCTTCCAACTGCACCATCGCTCATAGCCTCAGGTTTAAACAAAAGGTCAAAGTAGTTCTTTAGTGAGAAACTTTAGATTACAATATAAACAAATGAGTGAGAGATGGTGCCAATCTTGTGGGATTAAAGGAATCAGTGAAAGATGAAACTTCAAAAAATGTTTGAGCTTGTTTCTTAATCTTTGAAACTCAACACCTGTGCATGCCTTTGCCACTGCCTGTAAAGGCAACTCATATACATTTTAGTGCCCAGCAAGGTGGACATCTCTCAACCACAGGGCTCTACACAGTTCCAGTTAAATAAACTCTTCCCTCTGTGACCATGTATGAGAAAGACAAATTTTCTCTTACACACACAAAGGCTCTCTCATGCTTTTCTCTTATACTAATTTAACCACATGATTAGATGTTTGTGACGTGAGGTACAGAAGCCAGAGAACAGAAATATCCATGACAGCTTTAGTTGGAAAACTTAATAATGAGAATCATTAAATCCTGCAAGATTCCATTCTCTCCTGGAGACTTGCAAATGAATAGGACTAACCAAATAACTAGTTGGATTTCCACAAAATTTTTGTCACTTTCAATTGTAGAACACAGAAGGGCAAAATGTTCATTAAACCTGATTGAAATTTGGCTGGAGGATACAGAGAGGAAAAGAGCAATGGTTCTTTTGCCCAACTTAGGCTTTCTAGATGGTGGGTTAAATAGGTAGGCCTCTTTTCATTTGATGACTTCCTTCTCTCTAAACCAGTGTACTTACACATATATTGCACACTAGTTTCTCGGCAGAAAGTGTTGCTTAAAATGTCCTTTCAAACCATGATCTGGAACCTTCCTCATCTACACAGGCCATTCAGGACACAGTGAAGAGCAGCTCAAAGTACAGCCCAGGGACCACAGAAAGCAACTAGCAACAGGCACATTTGTGCTTGGCTTCTTGTCTGGCCACCCATTTCTTTGGAGATATGCACACATTTGGCCTTTTGCTTCAGTTGAATCTCGGAAATAGGGGTAATATTATTAGTATCACTATTT
>NW_010286142.1:0-4926 GCF_000690775.1 Eurypyga helias
GTTTGTTTGTTTGTTTGTTTTAATCTATTTGATTATAAATGTGAGCTGACCTTGAAAATATTTGACTGTCAACAATTTGGAGGACCACACACAGGTTGTTGTGACTGTGGGCTGTGTCAAATGGTCTGACCATACATCCTGCTCCACTGGTCATTCTTGTGAACTTAGGATGACCTGTTTATTTGACCTGTTGTGGAATGTAAAAATTCTAAATTACATAGTGCATTTTAACTATTAACTACGGTATGATTATCAGTGCATTCCTAAGTGCTCAGAAGACACGTCTTCTTCTCTTTGCTGTTTTTTAACCACAAACTTATACTGACTTTAATAAATACAAGTAAATTACATTTTAGCAAATAATTTTATATTTTATAACATTCATATATATATCCTAATTACAAATATATTAAATCCTATGAAGAGAAGCAGAAACCATTTTTAAAAATCATCACCTAACTTCGAACAGAGCAACATAACTGAGATAAAAACTGTGTTTTAATTGAATTGAGACTGAATTAATTTTATTATATCCATTGAACACTTAAGTTACAAGAAAGGCTCAGGACTTTTAATGAAGGAACTCCCATCTTAAACTACTGGGAACCAAAAAAATGTTCATATAATGCTTGGTCTGTATTAGTGAAGTTGAACATATCCCAGGTAGGAAACTTATTGTGTAGGTTTAGTTTGCATGGCACATTCCCTGCAGGAGAAAGGATAACATTGGCAATTTTACACCAGCCTTGTAGTATTAACTTGGGTGCAGATATCTGAAGCGACATGCATATTTCAGAATCCACAGTGCCGAGTTACTTTTTCTTCTGGGATCCAGCTTTACTTAAAAAGAAGGCTTTTTCTGAAAGAAACCAATTTACTTTGGTAGAAATTCTTGGAAGTACTGGATTTTCACTCACTTTTTGTCAGGATATGAAGCTTGCCTTTATATCTTTCCACATTTTCTGTGAAACCTTGATCCAGCTCTGCCGGTTTGGTTATAAAGCTGTTATCCAGCTGTCAGCTTATACAGTTATACTTTTAATAGCTCAGATATCTCATGCTACGTCTGCTTAGACTTCCAGGAAATATGTGTTCTGCCTTGGATGTGCTGAAGCACATGGCAGAGTTGTTAGAGTAGTCACTCCATTCTAGCTATCATCATATCTGTGAAATTGATGGTTTTCCTTGCAGTAATGAGAGAAGAAAGTGCTACATTTAAAGCACCACCTCTGTTTATTGACTTCTATGTCTTGTGTGTTGCCTAGTTCTTCGTCCTTCTTTCTTTTTCCTTTTTCTCCATTGTTTCTGCTGGACCCGTCTCTTTCCTCTGTCCTTGGTCAAGTGTGTGCATTGCTGCCCAGAAGGCCACTCTCTTACCTCCATAGCATACTGCCAAAGAAAAAGTCTCTTCTTGTTGTCTACCTTTTTTGGACTTAAAATTAGTGCTCCCAAGATTTTTCCTCTCATAGCAAGGAATGAATCACAGGTTTTAAAAAAAACAAATACTCACATTCTCACGTAACTGCTGTAACAAAGGCTTTAAAGAAAGATAAGAAGAAAGAAATGGTAAAATGCTCATATTAAACTGAGAACATATCTGTAATATGACAATAACATTTTTCTTGCTGAAAGGAAAAAAGAATATTTTTTATAAGAAAATATTAAAAATATTGTTAAAATTGGTCCTTTCCTATAAAGAAAAATCTGTTATGTTATAATGGCAGTATCTAACTGAGGGAATCTTTGTTTAATGATGTTGTTTACCTCTAGTTTCTTATTCCTTCTTCTATACAGGGGCAAGCATTTTTATGTACCCAGAATATAATAATTTCTAAATGTAATAGTTTTAACATGTACATAATCCCTTAACAGACACTGACAAAGCATGCTGCTTATTTAGGTATATATGGGTTCAATTTCATACCAAATTTCAGATGCAGAATCTGATTCAACTATCTCACGAAGCACATACTTTGCTTGAAACCAGGGATAATTCCATTGACCTTAACAATCCTATTTGAAGATTTACCTTGATTTTAAACCCACAGAGATCTCATTAAAATAAATGCCACTGACTACATAGTGGTTTAATTCAACGCTCAAGAAGATATACATGATTAATCTTTGCGGGGTCAAGACCACAGTATCCACTGTCTGAAAACTTTATTACTTTTGAGGTGATAAGGTATACAGTTAAGTATAATTATAGGCTCTTATGTTTGGACCAATTAAAAAAAAATCCTGCTTTCGAAAATTTTTGAAACTATCTATTTAGCTTGCACAAATAATATGTTTTCTTTTCTTATCCTGTACACAGCACAAAATCTCCCCTTCAACAGACACTGACCTGGATTCTTCCCTTCTCCTTTTTTCCTTCTTAGACATTAATAGATCTTTCATAGTTGAAACAACTAATTTAAAAATTGGAAGAAAAATACTATAGTGATTTTAGAGAAAGTGTACATATATGTTTCAGAACTTCCAGAACACATATTTCATGCCTTAAAGTGTGAATGTATTCACAACTCTGAAGTCTACAGCCTTTTAATGACTCTTGCTAGTCACTATTGAAGCCACAGATTTTGTAACATTGGATAAAACATTTCTAGATGGGTTCTCAAAGAGGAACTCAATTATTTAATATGCTGTGTTGCTTATATAAAGCACCGTGCTAACAAACTGGCAGAATTTCCTAATTAAATGTGATACAAGTTGTATAATGCAGTGGTTAGTAAATCTATGTTACTGACTCAGGAGCAAGGCACACGAAATTATACATGATAATCGATGGGAATTAAAACAGAATATATGCAAGTTTAACAATCAAGCAACAGATGATCAAATGTAGTCTTAATTCCCCTTTTAAACCCACAGAATTTTAAAAGTCCTTTTTCAAAATATGAGAAGACAGGTAAAAAGTATAGGTTTTTTTTTAGCAGGTTATGTGTATTGGAAATTAGATTTTTAATCTAACACTTCCCAGGTGAGCATAGTCATAAAAAAGACCCCAGAAAGCTCCAGTCATAGGAACTGTTAATAAAAAGCAGTCCACAAGTCAAGAGGTTGCAGTCAAAAGGGAACCCTCAGTTGCTCCATATGACAGACAAGCACCACTGATGGTTACCCAGCTGTTTATTCCTTTACTAGGAGCTCCTTTAAAAGAAAAACAACCAGACAGAAAATTAGAGTATTAGAGTTGCAAGAAAGAGGGTTATTTGGCTTAGAAGTATATAAATAATTAACAGGAGAGGTGGGGATTCCTAGTGTTTATCGATACATTGTGGACAATTGTCATTCATATCTAATAAAAATTCAGTGGATTACCTATTAATATACAGTATCAGAAGAATGTATATTTTAAATGGCATTCAAACCCAATCACTTTGGAAAGAATTCATAACAAAGTAGAGGATTATAATGCTTTAACAATGCAACATACAATTTAACCAGACATAACTGAAAGTTAGGCAGGATTTCTGCTGGAAAAGAGAAGCATGGTCTACAGGAGGTCATTCTAATGGAAATGGTTGTCTTAATTTTCTAATCAATGTGCATTCAAATTATGAAATAGAGTGTGAATTTTGAGGTGAACATATCTGGAGCAGCAGTATGCACAGAACAAATTTAGTCATAAAAACTTAGGCTAGATGGCTCTAATAGGAAGACTGGTTCAATGACCTTTTTTCTGCTGAAACTGGAAGTGTAGTGACAGAGAAAGAAGCAAAGAAGGTGATCGTTCTTCTAATGGATGAATTACTAATATTTTCTTCCTTATCCAAGGACGTTCAATAGCCAACAAAGAAATTAAGTGATTAACTTAAGCTGTCTTTACTTATTCTGTTGTTACGTTTCACTCAGACTAGCATTACAACCATCCTGTGGTATGCTGTAACACTGAAGACACAGTAATGGATAGTGCATGTTTATGAGTTTCTCTGTGTTTATCTGTATGCTCAGGTGTGTTGACTGACATTTAACTCCTTTGCACTATCTGAAAAGAAATATTTGAAAAGTAAGGGTTTCCTGAATAAGCCTAAATGCAGAATAACATCTGCTCACAGATGGATAAACATTAAATTTACATAATATAAATACAATCTAATGGCAAGTATTTACTGATTTTTTAAAAACTTTATTTATTAACCAAAACAATTGTTTATGTAACTAAATATTTAGAACATTCTAGGATGACTCCCAGGGACTCCAGTGAACTTTAGATCAGGTCTTCAAAAAATCTAGCATGTTAAATGACACTGACCCATCCACTCATGACATATTCTATACTATACTATTGGATAAATTGTGTTTAGGAAAAAAATTTATGGGCAGCTATAGTGCAAGGACCTTTCAATAAACTTTGAATTATTTATCTATCTTTAAGAAATCCAAGATACTTATAATTAAATACTAAAGATTAAGGTGCAATATTTTATACTACAAGCACATGGTAAAGCTACAGTAATAACCAAGATACTATCTGGTCACTCTCACTGTATGTCCATTTTTATCTGATCAGTTTATGTGGGCGGTTGATGGTAGGTTTTTCTCCTACTAAAGAACCACTTTAATTTTTTAAGAAACATCTCTGAACTATTCTTCCAGTACTTTTTAAAATTTATACATAAGGCTAAACCTGAAGCTATTGAAACTTTGAGTAGAAGCTATTCTTACAGACAGTATAAGCTTTACAAAAAGCTGCTACCGTTATAAGCATGCTGACAGCATTTGTACTTTCTTGTACAGGCTAATATTTCTTTTCACGAAATTATTCTCTATATTCTTTTGAGAAAGATGACTGTGAGGCTAAATGCTGTGTAAGTACCAGTAGTGGATGATAACTGTGCTATGTCAGTAGTAGAGGATAACTCCCAGTTTTATTAGGCCAAGGTACACAGAAAGAACCCAGAATCACAGAATAGTAGGGGT
>NW_010286143.1:0-4767 GCF_000690775.1 Eurypyga helias
TTTTTGGTCATTTCTGAACAGTTCAGAGCTATTAGTAAATAAATGTTGCAACAGATTTTTACTACATGATAATAGAGCACTTATACTATTACTGAAATATTTACTGAAACTGAACAGCATTATGTGTGCAAAACCCAAATCTCATCTGCAGGAAAACTGAAACAGAGGCAGTATAAATGTTGGATCGTAATTATCCCTAATTGCAAAAGCTTTGAACTAAAAAAGAATTGAATCCTTCCACTTGCTGGGCTTGATTTAGTACTTCATTAGTCAGATTTTGCACCAGTTACAGAGCTGCTTTGGAATTCAGCTGGAGTAGCACAGCAGTGAATAATAGGCATGCTGTACGGATGTACTGCTTGTGGAATTGAAGATTTTAGGGCTTCTAAGGTTAACATCCAGAGGGCTGCCAACCAGGCATCATCTGAAGTTCCTCTCAAGGGATGAATCTCAAAGCTTTCACTTCTGTGGGTAAAATCTGAACATAGGCTCAAGCTGCCAAGTTGTCCTGCAGGGATGCTAGACCCACTTGAAGTTCTCAGCCGGAAAAGCTTTTGGTGAATCCGGTAAAGACACCCTCCTTTCAGTGACAGTGCGAAGAAAAGTAGGCAGGGCCTTGGAGGCATCTGCCTGGCTTCTGCAGGAAACCTCACTTTGCCTGTTCAGCTGCTCTGTGACATACTGTGGTATCACCTATGTGGCAACAGAGAATGAGGTTCATTGGTAAAGCCTTGTGCAAATAAGGAACAATGTGTGCCAAAGGACTTTACAGTCTCCATCACAAGTTATTCTGTTGTATGGGATCACTCAGCCTTTCCAGGACAATCTGTTTTTCCTAGAGCCACTGGTTTTTATAAGTTCCCTACTTCAGCAGTAACTACTATGTGATGAGATCCATGAAAATATTTCTTCAATCTTTTGAACCTTGAAAAACCCACCCTTCCTTTTGAATTAAACCTTGAAGTATGATGCCATATTGTAGGAAGAGTATGTTTTTATTTATAGAAACTGAAAGGCCCACTTCTTGTTTCTGAAGCAGAACTGAGAAACAATTGGTTTTCATATCAGCATTGAAAAGAGAAGTGGTGGAGAAGCACTGGGACATTATCCATGACTTAGGTACAGTTCCACAACAGCTTAGGCCAAGTCTATGATCTGGGGATTTCACTCCTCTTCCCACCCTTCACTTGAGGTGGCGGGGGGTTCCTACACACTTGTGGTGAGATGGGTTAGAGAGCTGGTATAAAGTTTTTGCTTGGATTAGCCCTCTGGTCCAGCTCACAGTGGAGGCAGGTGAGTGTTTATGTTGGTCTGGGGAGAGCCAGGAATGTGCAGCCGGTGGGGAGGAGGCAGGCAGGGCTGCGGTTAGTACAAACTGCCCTGAAACTACACTCCCACACATCCTCTGGCAGCCCCCAGGCAGAGACTGAGTCTGTGGCTCCTCGGCCAAAGGATGAGGCCAAATGTCATGGAGCAAACTCCACTGAATTTTGTAAGTTTTTGTAAAAAAAGCTCCATCATAGGATGACTGCTTGCAAAGTGCTTTTGGGGACTTGGACCTGGAATATCCTACCTGACAGGCAGCACACTCAGGAATTGCTTAGGAGAGTGCTAGCTGGCACTCATAAAATCATTAAATACATGAAGGCATGATATTCTGGAGGAGGTTCTGGTCTAGCAGGTTACAGCAGTGTGTCCCCTCAACGCCCCAGGAACTCGAGCCTTGCTAGATCAACACTAGTTGTCCAGAAAAACCACAGTCCAGCCTCATGCCCTTATTGTATGAGCCCTTTGGGTTGCATGAGGATCAGAAAATCCATGTAAAAGAAGAAAAACATATTAGCCAACTGCCTTGTTTTCCCTGTTGAATTCTCTCCACACCTTTATTTCAGTGAGTCCTTGCTCCTGCATCATACAGGCAAGGAAAAGTCCTGGAGGAGGCTGGGCTAAGTCTGAGTGCAGCGGCTATGGAAAGCAAGCATATTGCTATTCTCTGTGGAAACACAATTAAAATGAGTCAGTAAACAGCACATGCAGCGCAAGAAAAAAAATCCTCACATTGCTGACTTATACGGAAAAGCAGTGTGTTGATTATTCTACACACTACAGCTTTTTTGTATGAGAGACTTTGAATTAACTCATTTGCCTCCATTCACTTCACACTTTAACTTTTGGTGAGTCAGTAAGTTAGGGCTGGTGGTAGGTCAAATCAAAGCTCAGTACCTGAGGGGCTATTTACCAGACCTGCTCATGTATGTGTGTCCAACACAGCTGTACATACCCAAGGGTAAAGGGTGTGTATGTCGAGACCCTTGCCATCTAGCAGAAGTCCTCATCAACACTGTGGTGCCCCTTCAGGGAGGTCATACACGTGGCAAACGGGCAAGCGCAGTGTGCAAATCCCCCCCTGTGCCCTGCCACTGCAATGGCTCCTATCTGCGACGGAGAGGGGACTGCCTCGGGAGATGTCGGGCTTAACCCATGCAATTGTGCAATAAAAATGAACACAGGAGGGAATGTTGCTTTCATTTCTCTAGCCTCTTCCCATTGATCTTGGTAAATACACAGGTTCTTCTCTTCAGTCCACTTTTCTTTCAACTTAAGTAAATGAGATGAAAAAGAATCTGCCTCTGATTGTGCCCAGTTGAACCCGAGTCCTTTCTCAGTAATGCCACCGAGATCAGAGAAGCATTGCCAGACATTAAGCTGGAGTGAGAGCACAATGGGATCCAGCTTTGATTGCAGTTTTTAATAAAAAACCCTCCAACTCTGTGATGGATTCACTAATGCTATCAAGATATTATTTTCCTTCTATTCCCCACCCCTATTTCAAGAGAGCCATTCAGTGCAGTGGTGATACCCAATTTATTCTTCTAGCTGTGAGTGATATCCTCTGTTAGCAGCATAAATTGCATGCATTGCCCTTGGCAGAATTCTCAACAACTCTCCTGCTGCCTATTAAAACAGTTTCATAAATAGACACACTTCATTAATATACACTTTTTAGAAGACTAATTGAATTTTTCCAATGTATCCCTCAGCAGCCATTGAATTATTTAGCTAGTGGTGGATGTGTGTAAGCTTCGGGGCAGTGATGCTGAAGAGTCACCAGTGGCTAAGGGAAAGTACAGGACATGCTCTGCTTGCGTGTTGGCTGAGATGCTTCACAAGGCCATGCTCCTGAGAAAGTAGGCAAAATAGGAAGTTCTTGTCTGCATTATCTTGCTGTGACAGTCATGCTTGCTTGCAGTCGAAAGACTCAAAATTGTCTGATGAGAATACATTGGGCTAGAGAAAGGCATTAGATTGCACTTTGACCTGTGGTAGAAAACGAAACAACCAGAGTTCCTTGCAAGTATTCTGCAATATGATAAATTCATTAGCCACTTCTCACACAGGTAGTTAGCATAACTATAATAAATACAGAGAATCATTGCAGGAGGAGAAGAGGGAACCAGGAAAGCATGAGAAAAACCCCAGCAGTCAAGATGAGGACTGAGTTCAAAGATAAGCAAGATAGTCACTCTTGTTACATTAAAACTAACACGGACAAATGGGCGTCTAAGTCTGACAGGAATGACTTAGGAAGTTCACGTCACAGACTTGTTATTACTAACAGAAAAGAGTCACTTTAACAATTGCACAAGGCCTCTTGGCATGATCCAATGTGGAGTCGCAACAAAAGTTTGCAAGAAACTCATAAATGGACTTATGGCTTTTCCTGGTGCAGTAAAGCAGGAATTAACTTCTCTAAATTTTCCACCTCTCTATCTGTCTATTCCGCTCCTGTGCTGCAGGTTACTGCGTGCAGAAGGAAGTAAACACAAATAAATGGCTCCTTGAATCCCTGAGGCTTCTGAGATTTTTATTAAAATCAAAACAAAGGTGGCTTTAAGCATCACGTACGTTGCTCACTCAGACCTGGGGATTGCAATTCCCGTCAGGAAGGATGGACCACAGGAAGAAGTAACTTTCAGTCTTTTGATGAGGATTTCCATGGTTCATTTAGAAAATCTCCCAGCAGTCTGGCATTTATTCTAGGGCAAAGAATTCAGCTTGCTCCAAAAAAAAGGGTTGAGTGAGATGAACAGATTCAGAAGTAAGTTTTCTCCATGTGTGACTAGTTCATACTGCTCTTCAGCTTAGATCAACAGATTTTTAACATTTTTATCCTCCTGACAGTAGGAATTCTTTACATGCATATGCGTAATAGGCAACTCTTCATGTGTACAGAGAGATAATCCTACTGCCACTAGTATCACTAGCAAACTCATTCACCTTAGTGGAAATTAATCCTGTTAAGACTTACTTAAAAAGCAGACTTGCCAGTACTGTCTGTCTTCAATAATTACTAAAGTTACTGTTTATCTCTGCCTGTGTTAAAGCTTGATGCTGTGCTGAGCTCAGAAGAAGTTATACAGGGGCAGAGTTTCTCCCAAAGGACCTGCAAAGGATCGGGCCTTATTACTGACTGTATTGCCAGAGTCGCTGTACATCATCTGTTACGGGCTGCTGCCTTTGTGCCCATTAGCACAACCCACTTAAAGACCAGCCGTAACCGAATTTTCTATGCTGAAGAGAGTTCACAGGCTTCTATTCCAATGAGCAGTGTGACCCCTTCCAAAGAAAAGCAGGAATAATGTTAAGTCGCCGCATACAAAACTGGGGACATCCCAGTGGAAAAAATCTCTCTAGTGACTCCTGAAACAGCATTTTGGTCTCTCCTGGGAGCAGGGTACTTCTGCTTATAGAATCATAGAATCATTT